>NW_003456421.1:15231-149906 GCF_000151425.1 Trichophyton rubrum CBS 118892 | reverse complement strand
GAACTTTACGATCAGGCCTCGCGTCGTCGTGCTGCTCACCATGAGACTGCCCTCACTACCTGAACCGATTCAATATCTGTGATAAAGGTCATGTCCAAGTTTGAACTACGCAGATTATGCCGTGTCATCGGAGCCACCCCCCTGGCCCGCCTTGGTGCCCCTATGCCCGATGAGATGGGAAATGTTGATGTTGTTGAGACTATGGAGATTGGGGGTGACCGTGTAACGATTTTCAGACAAGAAGATGCCGGATCTGTTAGTCGCACCTCTACTATCATCCTTCGAGGAGCAACACAAAACTACCTGGAAGACGTTGAGCGTGCCATTGATGATGGCGTGAATGCGGTGAAGGCTGTGGCTAAGGATCCACGATTGGTACCTGGAGCCGGGGCCACAGAGATGCAGCTGATTGAACGGCTCACGCAGTTTGCGGATAGAACCCCTGGACTCGCCCAGCATGCCATTAGAAAGTATGCTGAAGCCTTTGAGGTCATCCCACGAACCCTCGCCGAATCAGCCGGTCTCAATGCCACTGAAGTTCTCTCTAGGTTGTATACCGCTCACCAAGAGACAGCTAAGGAATCGGAGGAGGAGGAAGAGGAGAATGACGAGGAAGAGGATGAGAGCTCTGAAGAAGAAGACCCCAGCTGGACCACTGGAGTTGACGTTCTTGCCTCATCCCCATCCGGAACCATTGATGCCGTGGAGGAGGAGATTCTTGACCTTCTTGTTTCCAAGTCATGGGCAATCCGGCTAGGTTCTGAGTCTGCTCGAACAATTCTCAGCGTGGACCAGATTATTGTCGCCAGACAGGCCGGTGGTCCCAAGCCACCGGGCCAAAACCCTAACTGGGATGAAGATTAAACTACTGACATACGAGGCATATGGTGCAGTATCGCTCGTTGAAAATAGAGCGAGCATCTTCGCCAAGGCGGGCAATGTTTGCGTCCAATAGATATCTTAATTAATCGAATGGCCCTCTTCCTCACCTTAGTTAATTGGCCATTCACGAATAAAAAGTCTATGATTCGTATGATGCAGAAATGAGAATTTGTACAGTGACTCCCTGGGACCTATGCCCCTGTGTAGATAAAAACCTGTAAACTTGTAAACCTCTAATTCCTTGAATCCAGCAATCTACCTCGAATGTTGTCAGTTGTAGGTTGGTTCTAATGTTACTTTTTTAGGTCTAACAGCCATAAGAGCTCGAACTCAGTCACGTGACACTTTAGCAGACTTTCGCTCGCAGCATCAAATTATTATCAAGAAAGGTCAAATATTCTCTATCCTGAAGACGCAGAAAACGGCAATTGAGCTACACAGCCTTCTTGCGGCGCCTCTACTCACATCCAACCCGTCTATTGGAGCCATTCCCATATCATCAAGCTCTTGTTTTTGCCCGGTTCGGACACTTGACTCTCTTCCGCCTTCAGTAGAATTTTTTTCTTTCACTCTTCAAGTTTCGACAAACTCCTCCAAAAATGTCTTTCGCAACTCGATGCTGCCGAAACGCGGCCCGCCTCTCCTCCTCTGCCTCTGCCTCTGTTCGCTCTTCCTCTCAGATTACTCGATTGAACGCTAGCACATCATACATCTCACAGCGAAGAAGATATGAGTCCACGACCACCGAGCCAGCGGCACCAACCAGTGAAAAAATAACCAAAATCGTCGACCAAATAAGCCAATTGACACTCCTTGAGACCGCTGATTTAGTTTCAAGCTTGAAGGTGAGATTGCTCGGTCATATATGCGCATTTTTCACCCACTGGTGCTATTTTTACCTATTAGAATGGAAAATGATAGAAGGCACTCCCACTCCGAAATTCTACCTGCTAACTCAAGCTTTCCCTTTATTAGACCCGCCTTAACATTCCTGACCTTCCCGTTGGAGGTTTCGCTGCTGCCGCCCCTGGAGGAGCCGCTGCTCCGGCTGCTGCCGCAGAAGAAGAAGAGGCTGCCCCAGCCGCGCAAGAGAAGACCTTGTTCAACCTCAAGCTCGAGTCCTTTGATGCTGCCTCCAAGGCCAAGATTATCAAGGAAGTCAAGTCCATGCTTGGACTCTCCCTCGTGGAGAGCAAGAAGTTTGTCGAAAGTGTTCCCAAAGTTATCAAGGAGTCTGTCCCCAAGGAGGAGGCTGAGAAGATTGTTGCTTCGTTGAAGGCTCTGGGTGCCGTTGCTTCCATGGAGTAAAAGCAGGACAGGTGGCTTCCTATACCTTTGCTTTAGGCTGGCTCGCTGCTTGTATTACTAGGCCCACCGTGTTTTTATTTATTTGCTTTGCTTTCCCAAGTTGTTATGTAGAGTATGGGAAGCAGGTGTTCTAAGAAGACAGGGCTAAGAGGCAGTTGGTTGTTTCGAAGTCTCTTCTTATGTACAATATGACATTGGCAAGAATCCTTATAATCTACGTTAGAATTTACACTTGTAGCACTGAAATAGAAATCGGCTGCCAGAGTGAACTTTTCACTAGACCAATTAACGTATGAAAATGGGGCCAAATCTAAAGTATCAGAATTGATTCGTTCTATAAGCAGATTGCAAACCAACGCCACATAAGCTATACCCCAAAACCATGCAAATATATATAATGAATAACGAGCTATAGACAAAAAGCCACATTCAACCTCAAGACCCGAAAGACAATTAACCAGTTCTCGACATTAAGAACGAAAGATAGAAAACATAAAATCAAGGGGCATCACCGTCAGATATATCCAGAATAAACGTTATCGTGGCTCCTTATCCTCCTTTCGCTGTGCCTCTACTTTGCACTACTCTCTCTTTGTTTCCTACTCTGCTTCTTGACCGAGCGTAAAGAGCAAGCTCTCAGGGCAACATTACGCATTAGATAGTGGGAAGTGTATGTGTTGTATATAACGTAAAGGGCAGTGAGGATATAGTGGTGCTCCGCACCTATTTCGGAGTTGGTAGGTATAATCCGCTTCCTGCTTATTCTTCGGCCAAGGATTCATCACCAACCTCACGCCACTCTCGAGACTTCTCAGTCAGGCGCTTCACACCTGGGATGCGCTCTGCCCATAGTGATTCAGAGGGGGTTCGGAAAGTGTATCCTCGTTGGGAGGAAATGACACCAATAGCTTGAAGAACTGCCTTGCGTGAATCGCGGCTGAAAACAGCAGGGTGGGTGATCCATTTTAGAGCAGCCTCAAGATCGGCATCCAATGCTGATATAATTGCAGAATCAACAGCAGCCACAGGGGTAATGGTTGGCGCTTCAGGTGAGTGGGAGGAAGCACGACAATCAAGAGCATCAGGGAAATGAGGAGAGTAGTTTCCAGGTGAGTGTGCTTCGGATGCTGGAGTGAGCGTGGGGGTGAGAGTGGCTCGCGGGTTTGGTGTTGGGATAGCCCCCGGGGGTAGCGGCGGCAAACCTCCCTTCCCGAGACCCTTGAGAATACTCCTAGTTTCGGTGAGAAGGTGGTGAGCGCGGTCATGCTGACCGCGAGTCACTAAAGTAAGCGACCTCATCAACATATCGGATGTAAGCAATTCCATGCGACGTTGAACAATCGAAGGATGAGGCGGGATTGGAGGGCTGATGGGCCGTCCGACATTCTTTAATTTCTGGTTTTGTGGGAACATTGTGATAGCCAAAAGGGATGGCCTGGGTGAGTGGGTTAGGTGGCCTTCACGTAAAATGTCGCCGTATGTAACGTCAGCTTGAATTAATGGTACCTCTTCTATACTCGCTACCCGCTGGTCATCACCATCAATTGGCCCACCAAGTGCTTCTAACCCAGAAACTATGCTTTCCCAAGGATCTTGGGGGACATGCTCAGGGGCAGAGGTGTCTGGAGTAATTGCGAGCTGAATAAGAACATCTACAATCGGTGGAGTAAATTAGTGAAATAGAATCTAGCGATGGCAGGCAGTTATAGCTGATGTACAAAGTACTTACCTCGTTTGTCTCCGAACCTCAAGTCACCCAAGATAGCTTCTGCATCTCTTCCCGTTGCACGCTTAGTAGTATGCATGGCACCGCTGATCTTAACAAATCGTGCCGGAGAGCCTTCTGGCAAACGCAGCTTCAACTTGACGTTTTGATGTGATGTTGACTGTAATGCTCCAAGACACCCGGCAATGCACTCTCGTAGCATCATCCAATCTTTGACGTATGTGTAAGATGCTTTGGTTCGGCTTGAGAGTTCAATCATAACATCTGGTTTATGGGTAAGTCCGAGGCCAAAGGTGTGAATGCCAACCCTATCATTGGAAGGAACATTAGTACCCATGTATATCGGGTGTTAATAAGACCTAATACTTACTTTGCTGCCTCAGCGCGAGAGACGACAAAGTCACCACTTTCTGGGTCAGTTGTTTGAGAATCGCTAATCAGCAATATCGTAGACACAGGATTGAACTATTTGCGTTGCATAAGCAAATCCATGGCTACGTTTGCACCCTCAACAACATCCGCACGTAAGCTCTTTTGACCTACGGGCCGGATTGAATTGAATATCTTTCCCCAACCGTTCCACGTCTTTGAAGTCATTCCAACAACGGGGACGCCTCCACCAGATGAACCAAAAGTAACCAGACCCATGCGATCTCGAGGTCCAAGGTTCTGGACGAGGAAACGTAGAGTGTCACGAAGCAAGGAGATTTTGAGGCCTTGCATAGAGGAAGAAACGGGTATGACAACGACAATGTCGAGTGGTACATGAAATGCGGATACAGGCATAGGCTCCCGCCCTGGGCTAGTATAATCCGTCATTGCAGTATTGCTAGACTTCCCAGCGCCGTAAGAAGACGAATAGCCGGACGACTCCCGTTTACTGGGTGTCTTTGAGATTCGGTAGTCATCCTCTTCTGATGCGGGAACTTCTACCTCGGGATCAGTACGAGTTACCACGCCCCCGTTCCGTAACTCCCCTAAAGCCCTCTTCCAGATATCTAGCTGGTGAAGGGTTGGGAATCTCAGGTGGAACCTGGGTAGTTCGTTCACGGATAGGTTTAGAGTCAAAACAAGATCATCTATACATGAATCAGCTTCCCTTCAGCTTTCTTAAAGCAGGCCGAAAACTAATACTTACCAGGGACGGTCTCCAGATCTTTAAGATGCTTCTTGATGAGAATCGATCCCTTCAGAGTGAATCTCGTGCTTGTGCGCTGCGTTACTGAGTCCTCAAACATGTTCTGGTTCTGGCTGGGCTGTCGGGTCTTTTTCTCCTTCACGCAGATGAGCATGTCGGAGAAAAGGTAGCACTCCAGCTCTTGCCATGAGTTTTTGTCTTTGCCCACGCGGATTGTTCCGTGGAGGTTGAGCTTGCCGAATCTGGAATGCGGTCAGAACTAGCAGAAAGTACGAGCTTGTATCGACGACACCACAAGAGAAACGACGACGGCGAGGTCAACATCATCAACACATACCTTGAGAATTCCAAACCGTGCCAGTTATCAACCCGAAGACGAAGGTCTTCTGCAATGGTGCTGAGCATATCTTCAGACTCGGTCAGGGGATGCTCCTGCGCATGCGCATCGGAGCTGGAGAGACCCTGTCCTTTTACCGCCAAAGACTGAGCATCTTCTGCGGGAAGGATGGTACCGGGGCTCTGGCGTATCTGCTCCGAGTCTGGCGACCATTTCTCTCCAGGAACTTCGACTGTGACCAAACAAGTGAGGGGCTGCTGTTGGCGGGAACGATTCAGGGACGGGAATTCGCTGCGGACTGTCACTATAGGTGCCGGAATGAGGTTCTTGCTGATGCCTGGACGAAGGCCAACTTCAGCCTCCATAGCCTGTACATCGTAGTCGTGGCGTCTCGACACTGATGACTGGTGGGCATCGTGCTGGTACTCTGACGCAGTTTGGCCTCCAACGGTCCCGGTCTCAGGACGGAGAATTTCATTTCGCGAGCCCAGCGTCAGCCTCTCGAGCCTCTCACGGTGGCTGTTGGTGTCCCTACTGTCAAGACGAGAATGTTCTCTAACATCACGGCTGTTGCTGAAAGGCCGATTGGAATAGTCCTGGTTCATCGAACCAGCTCTGTTGCTCGCATTATCCCACGACGCTGCTGGTGCATGGCCGCTGCGATTCGTCTGAGACTCGGCTACAGACACAGACCGTACGAGGTTGCTTATTTTTTCTGTTTCCAGCACGTCAACATTCACGATCAAGCAACGAACAATCATTGTTGGAAGCTTACCTAGGTCGAGGACATTTCCACTTCTGCTGGCATCTAGTCCTAGGGGCGCAGAGCATATCGGACAATACTGTGGCTCGACATCCCGAATAAATTCGTAAAAGCATGCCTCATGGGCAACGTGAGCGCAAGAAAACTGCAGAATACGCTCGCCACGGAGGGTATGTTCTAATGGTTCTTCACAAACGGCGCATGCGCTACCAGCAAAGGTTCGATCTCTCCTGTTCCGGGACCGGTCGACATCCATTGTGCCCCCGCCAGAGCTGCTAAACAGCGAAGTGACGGTGGAATTCGAGCGATTGGTGGAGGAAGTGTTGGAGCTGCTAATAATTTTATTGGCTGTACTGTTAGGGGTTGCTCTATGCAGTCGGTTAAACGGATAGCGGCCTGCTGAAGAACCTGGCCGAGTTGATAAATCGGCTATTCAGAAGGAATGAAAGGGGAGGAAGAGAAAATCAAGTCAGTCGTTTTTGGTCACCAAAATGTTGGCGCAGCGCCAGGTGCAGTGAATTAACAGCGAAAACAAAAGGGTAAACCCAGGAGAAAGGCTAGCTGCAGCGTTATGGAACAAACTTGACTGATACGGTGAGAGCTCCACTGGTGGCTTGTTTGGGCTTTGAAGCACTAAAATAGCAAGACTCAGAGAGGGTAGGCTTCTTGACATACCACGAGATGATGGCCGAGAGCGAAACAGGCTAAAGGAGGACGACCTGCCTTGGGGGTCGGGATCAGGCTGGAGCGAAGAGCGATGCCTCCGCATGAGAATGGAAGATGACGAAAGTGGTCGAGCGACAGTAAGGAAGAAGGATGCTGGCTAGTTGCTATTCCTTTCGCAGGCCTTAAGCAGTTCTCACCCACGACGGTGCAATGACAGTGATAGTGATAACAGCAAAATAGCCCGGGCGCATAAAATCGCAGGCAGCGTGGGCAATCAGGTAACAGAAACACAGTCGAATAGGACTACTCCGTGCTGGCTGCATACACTAAAAGGCTCCTGGGCACTCACAGGGGTCGCTGGTGCTCGGGGATGAAGTCTGAGGTCCAGAGTTATTCTTGAGTCAAGCAAGATATGTTGGAGTTTCGATGAGAAGGCAGCCAAAAACTGTTCGCAAAAGAAAAGATGACAGGAATTAAAAGGAAAAAGTGACCTTCTGTCAAGGAGCCGTGATTTTTCTTCGTTCTTCGTCAGAAGCCCGTTATGAGCTGGGTAGGACGGCCGTATAATTGGCTTACCCGGCTGAAGAAAAAGAAATGGGAATCCGGACAATTAGTTCAGTGGTTATATGAAAGATCCGCTGAGATACACCCGGGAGAGAGCAAAGAATCACTTGAAGAAGGGCCTAAAACGGGCGAGCAGATCAACGGACGACGGGCCTTGCGAAGGGTTACCTGCGGTCGGATCGATTTTACCACTTTATAGCTCCTGATGGCAAGGGGACCAAAAAGAGCATTCGATCACCCCAGAACCATGCTCAATGCCGTTCGGAGCAAACGAAATGTGGTTCTCACCTTGCTTTCCCCACGAAGGAGAAAGCAAACGTATGCTATCTACTTACAGGACTACTCCGTACTCCGTACATGACTAGGGAAAGCCACCAGAGGGGGGGAAGGTCCGTTCTCCAGCATCAGCACCAGTTCAACCAGGACCAGGACCAGATTTGCGAAGGCCCTTTTTCAGTTCCTCTGGGTCGACCTGGCGCCGTATTCCACCCTTCCAACCAGGCACTACTCCGTACTGGCTATGCAGGTAACTTTTCCCCCTACTTTTAGCATGTGCGGAACCGCAGAAATATTTAGCGTGGACCCAGCACTTTGCTTGTCTGCAGAAGTGGCTACTTGGTGGATTAAGCGACAGGCACCTGATACGCCGTTCAAAGTATGTCCCAAGATCCGCTTTCTGTGTGTGCCGGTTCGTCCACCGGGGGCAAAGGTTTTGACTCCTCTTTTTTTTTTCTCCCTGCTGCCACGGAGGAAGAGTTTTTCCCTTCCCTTACGGAGTACTTACAAAGGTGACGAGATCACCCTGGCTTCATGTTTCTTTGCATGTTGAATGGAGGAGTGATATAGGTACTCTGTACTGACTGTGCAGATACCTGGAGCTAATGACCCGAGGTACGTTTATACATCCGCTAAGAGAACAAATCTTCAAGCATTATGATGCAGTTTACGGTTACGGAACGAGAGAAGCGTTTTTATTTCCCATGGATCGGTTGCTCAGGCCCGCTTTTGTTCCTGCGCCAGGGAAGGGAACCCGAAGGAGCGAAAGGGGGGAGCAAAAAAGCCATTTTTCACCAGCTTGTGATTCCGCGCCTTAGTTAAGCAACCATGGGCCACGGCTTCTCCCCCTTGCACGTCAACCAGTTTCTCCCGGTTACTCGTGGCATTTATATTCACAGACACTGCCGGCCATTGCATGAGTTGTACATACGTCCATCCCCTCCCCTCCCGCTGATGCCTATCTTGTCTCTTCATCATGACACTAAAGGTCTAAACGTTACATCGAAGACGCCTGTAACGAGTGAACATCCACACCGTACACCGATACGCTGGCAAAGCTGATACAAAAAGCATATTGCGATCTATCAGTTTCTTCGGTACGAGCAAGCGCAGGGGGGCCGAAGCTAAAGTCGAGTCCTGGAGGCAACATGGTTTCTCATCTTTAACTGGTTTGTCCTTGAAATAACGCCAACTTTTATCAAAACCATGAACAAATGCTAAGCTGACCTCCCTGGCCAATATTCGCGATTTCCCTACAATAACTTGAAGAAGCAGCTCGTCTACAATTTGCTGTTTTATTGTGCCGTACTTTCCACGTGGTACGCGTGGGAAATATCGACAAAGGAAAAAGAAATAAGAGCTTACTTGGCCGTTTGCCAAATTATTATTTTTCTCTGTCGTCGTGAATTCGAGACTCTTGCATCCACCGTCAACCCGTCAGACCCTGGAAACGCGACAAGACCATACCTCCTAGCCAGCCTTGTGTGGTCCACCGCCGAGGCATCTCACAACGGGCAGTGTGCCGAAGTCGACTTACGCAATTTGGGCGGCGACATCCCGGGTTTATGCTGGCAGTACGAGCTCCCATCGTCATATATCACGTTAAGTATGCTATATAGCTCCCCTTGTGAGATTTACACACACAAAAATGCATCGTTTTGTTCCATTCAGACGCCTAGCCTTACCCACCCAATTAAACCTCACAACGCCTGGCACTGTAAGACTTGCCTCATCTCGCCCCAGGAAAGCGCCTTCAACTCTGAGAAAGACGCGAAAACAACATTCACCTCCACCCCTTTCGCCCTCAACCCATAAAAATCGGCCCGTGTCACCTTTGCCAGGACAATTTGGCCCGGGAGATCTGGACAATGCGGTTCGACGGATACCGCTGGAGCTTTTTCAATCTGCATTTAAGGAAAAGGTGACGACGGTCAGGGTGCAGGACGCCACCCGGATTACACAGGAATGCATCAAGCTTGCCGGAGGGCTGTCTTCTATAAAACAGCAAGTTCAAGTTTCCCAAGCAATACATTATGGTAGAGTGATCCATAATCGCTTCTCGTGTATATTTTTCAGCGATATTAATGGGTTATTTAGATCTTGACGAGATCTCTCAGGTCCTTTTTCTCCTCCTTCGATCCCCATTCTTTGCACCCCTAGCACTTTGGTTCTTACCACACTTAGCTGCGCAGGGAGACAAGAGATCGTTATATTACTTATCCCACATCAAGTCAAAATCGGCTCGTCCGCTCCCTTCTTCGGATCAAGCGAAAGAACCCCTTCAGATTGTCATTCACGGTCAAATGCTACTAGATAATGGAGATCTGGAGACTGCAGCACAGCGGTTTAAGGAATCAATGGATATTTCAAAGCCCGTTGAAGCACCGTATAGCTTTGATGCTCTGTTTCCTGCCAAGGTCCGTCAACCTTGGGAGGCCTACGGTTCATTAATGGAGACATTAGGTAAACACGAGGAAGCAAAGGAAGCTTATACCATTGGTTCTACAGAGTATGACCATCCACGGGCGTACAAACTACTTCTCCCAGATCTCCTAAAATCGGGCGACTTGGTCAAGTATGAGGAATATCTTACAAAAGTAGCAATGGGCAATGACGTACTAGCTTGTTACCAACTCGGAAATCTATTCCTTACCCTGCACCTAATGCACGAAGGTAATGAAGGGGGTAAGTCTGCCCAAAACAAAGAGGAGATGCTGCTTGTATCACGGTATGGAAAGAATGAAAGTCGGCAATTGGCTGCCGAATGGTACGAGATCGCTGTTGCGGGCGGCCATGCACGGGCAGCACTTGCTATGGCTGGGTTGCTACGGCAGCAGAACAAAGGGGAAGAAGGATTGAAATATCTGCAAATTGCGGAGAAAAGTTCAGACTACCTTGAATTGGCCGCAAAACTGCGTGGGTCGTGGAATGATTCGCCGTTTACTTTTGATTTGCGAGACATAATAAGGTGATTAGAGAGGGGGCCATGATACCCCAAATCTTGATAGCGGTTACTGGATACAAGCGGCCGCTTGAGTTCAACCAGAGACGGAAATAGTCCACTCCTAGCCTAGCCAGCAATGATGTCTGTCACTCGGTGAGCTCAGAGATTTATACTAGCCAACTTACGCAAAGGCGTTGGGCCCGCAGCCGCATAGAAACCATGGAATTGTGGGTGATATCTTAGCTGTAAAATATGTGTAACTTATAACTAGTTATTCACGGATAACCCTATCACTATTCTCAATACTTCTTTTGCTATGGACTTTTTTTTTCTTTTTTATCTTCCTGCTCCTGCATAGTCCACTTTTGGGCCAAGTTGATATGCCGAATGTCATAACTGCTCGAGCCAAGTCTGAGGGCTGCTGCTTACTTGTTCTTAGCAAGTACCCTCTGAACTGAAGCAACTTTGCCCTCCATTGTCTCCTTCTTGTCAGTTCTAGATTGTCGATCAACTTAGTCAAACTGGCTTTCGGTTTCCACATGTTCCTCAAAAAGCTGAAACAGAATGCCCAAACTCACCTCGATCCAACACGGATATCAGAATGGACCCGCATTAAGCCCTTATCGTGCAACACTGTATGCGCCTGGCCGATTAATGTCAGGACTTTGTCCCATGGACCCTCTGCAGTGAGCAAGCCGGAGCGGAGTTGTTAGCCTTTTGTTTCCTTTTTCTGTCAAGGGCGTTGCTGTGTCAGGGAAGTGGCTGCTTCTTACCGATCGTAGTACCAGCAGAGTGCATATGGAATGTCAGCCCGGATTTCTCGATCAGACACTGTACTTCGGCTACCTCCTGGGAAACAGAAGGCGAGGATGTTCCGATCTTCCATGGACAAACGGTTGCGGGTTTCAATCACCGTTAGTATCTTTTGCTGTCACTTCACTGCTGGGCCTCTTCTTAACATGGATCTTCCATGTTCAAACTAGTTATGCACAAGAGAAGGCCAAATCTTGCTCCCAACGCATGCGGATTTGAGAGACTAGACATGAAAGGGCTAAAATACTATACTAGACATCTGTGTAAAACGGACAAGGGACAGGGATAGCTAGGGAATGGAATGGGTATATCACATACAGGAATCATGCAGACATCCGCAATGCAGTGGGAGGGCGTAGGGATCTCCGAAAGACCAGTCATTGCGAGGAAGTGTGGCCTATCACGCAATCTGCTCCGTGTATCCGTAAATTGGTGCCGGTTGAAAGGTCTTGAGCTGGGCCTGCAGTGCCTAGGAGGACGCAACCTGCTGAACCAATTCAATGGTGAATACTGGAGAGCTGGCCTGTTGCTTCTTGATACTAGACAGAAAGGTAGAAGTTACAACCTGTCGTGATAATCACTGCCCACCAACATTGACAGGGCGATGACATCATACGAGGGATTTCCCTAACACCGCCAACCCCAGCCCTACGAGAATAAGCAAAATGGCAAAGGAATAAAAAACAACAAAAAAAAAAAATACAAACAACAAATGAGAAAAGAGAAAAAAAAAAAAAGAAATGGAAAATGATAAATCTGGACGATGGGGGAATCGAACCCCCAGCTCCCCAATGTTATCCTGCGAATGGGGTGTTTTACCACTAAACTAAACGCCCGGCATTTGCACTTTGGTCCTGTACAATCGCTACTCCAACACAGGGTAAGATGGCTTGGCATGTCAATTACATAAGCAGAGCTTCTCCAATATCAAAAAGCCGCAAATTAAAGGACGATGAACGACGAACGATAACGTCAACCATAGCACCAGCACCAGCGGCAGCAGCAGCACCAGCAGCAATTGGGCCATATCTCCGGCAGAAGAGGTGCGTGTCTGACATAGCTCGTGCGGGAACCAAGGCAGCGTTCAAAGAGTTCTGGCTCTTTTGAGAGAATTGACAGAGTTCCGCTTCAGCCGTCGATACACAGAGGCGTTCTTAGCAGCGTCAATCTGCTCGTATTCTTGCCATGGATGCTTGGTCGAGTGCACTAGTACGGAGTAAGTTGCTGAATCTCGTATCGATGACGATGTCCTATATGGGTAATCGTCACTTTGTTCACCAACCGGTCCATCATCTCCTGAGCTCCGAGGCGAAATAGGGGAGGGCTTCGTCTCCGCAAATTGACCTGTTCTCCTCAAAGTGCCACTGCAGTTGAAGCATGGAGTAAGATAGCCTGGGTCTAACTCGGAAAGTCAATAATCCATACACCAGCAACTATTATGGGCTCAGAGTGGTTGGTTTGCTGCATGGAAAGCCAGGCCTTTTTGAGCGCCTTCTCCAAAGTCGTCTATCGGTAACTTTGATTTGCCAACGCTCCTACTTTTTGAACCGCTCAGGGCACTCGATTCCCGTGCCTCTCGGCACCAGTTTCGGTATCAACTCAATAACCTGACATCTTTAACCAACTCGTGGCTGGGTTTGACTCTCCGCTTAACTGGTGGAGTTGGTTGCTGAAGGATCCCGTTCCACCAATGTCGATACAGAAATGCCATTGCCACCCCTGTGGCACAACCAGTCTGTGGCCACGTTATTCATATGGTTACTGGTAGCTTTATGCCTTTCCACCCAGGGAACCACTCTACTTAATTTCCCCTCTCTTCACTTTCTCCTCTTCCGGTCCCTTACCGTCAATCACACGTGGGTTTGGAAGGGACTAAAGTTGGGTTACCGGAGTGAGGATACATTGAGAAAGGTCATACTTACTCCGAACATCTTGCACTTGTAGTATGGCCTTTACACCAGGATCGTCTCCGCATAGTTGGTGGAGGCTCCCCGCGTCGATCTCAACGGTTGCCAACCAGATGGGATGGGATTGCATGGAACCTACATCTTGCACCGAATGACATACCGGTAGTCTCGAGGACACCCCTGTTTATCCTACACACCTTTGGTACGCACCATGACCGGCCATCAAAAATTGCGAAAGGACAAATCATAGTCTTCTTAGATTCGCGCATACTCCGTAATAAGGTCCATGGACGCCGAATGATACACTGTTCATCCCTTTTTTTTTTAATTAAATTGGTTCGCACCTGCATAGGGTATTTCTTACAATACCATTATATCCCGCGTGAGGCTCGCATGCTGTGAATATTGTGGCTTACCTGAGTTACATTCGAAGCCACGTCTGAGTTAGTACCCGTGTTCGCCTATTATGGGCGAATCATATCTTGTGCGACAAGATTCCATTTCGTCGAGCAATTGCCGTTGAAGATCAGTTTATCCGTACGGAGCAGAGGATACCCCAAACAGAAGCAAGCACACCGACTACAGTCGTGAATACAGCATCTCGACATATTTCTTCTCAGTGAAACGAACCATCGATTTACGGAGCCAATTATACCCTTTGACAGGGTTTAAAGGGGGTGGAGTCGTGCCTCACGCCTGAAAGGATTAACCAGGACTTGCATTTCATGGATAAGAATGAATCTCCAGGGATGGAGTATGGTCTACATGCCTGATATGTAAATTGCATTCAATTCTCTGTGGAAACTATCTCGTACTGTGCTCCGGAGCATTCTCGCACTGCGAATCCCTTTCACTAGAAAACACCAATGACGAGTTTATCCCTCCCTACGGAGTATAGATCCAACGAATATGCAGGAGAGGGTATACTATGTTATTTCCTCTTTATAGGGTTCGAAATTCTCATCCATTTGTCATCTTAGTGGTCTGGGAAACTTCACAAGCCTCATGTCAATGCAGGGCAAGATACGGAGTATCAAGTTTAATCAATCAACCACAATAGAGGAAGGCTGAAACCATACATCGGCCTAATTGCTCGGATGATCCGGACCTTCCGCTATTACGTATAGAGGAGTCCTTTGACAAAGGAGAAGTTGTCAACCCTATAACTTTACCGTGCATGATAAACCCAGCCCAGTTGCCAATTTCACTCTCCTTTGGGAGATATGGGAGAGCCACCATTTTCCGCGCTGACAGCAACTTAGAACCACTGCGATTTATTTCAGACGTAGGTCATGCTGCACTAACGATACTGAAATATGCCCTAAAAATGCACAACCTAGGAGAATGTGCTCGCAGGATTCTACCAGCATCTTGTCATCCTTGATACATTTTTCTCGACTTATGACAGGGCAAAATATTGAAGAATCCTTGCTCGTCTGGGTATGATGGAGAAATTTGCTTCGGCTCGTGAACGTGCATATACCACCCACCACAGCCCTCCCACGTAAACCCCTCCGGCAATGTTTCGTCATCAATGCGGTTCACTGCGCACTTCTCGAGACTAATGCTTCACAAATGTGTCTGCCACCAGCTTCAGAACCAATGAGTATCCAGAACCGTCAAAGGGACAAGCAGCTGGGCTTGACTTGACGCGAAAGGCATCCCATCAAAAGGGGTAACAGAGGGAAAAAGCAATGATCACTAGCCAGGATATTTCTGGGTGGTCAAAGGCAAAGGTAGCCTTTGCTCGGAGAAAATCACTGCCGATTCGCCTTTAGCAAAGAATGTTCCTTTCCTTTTTAAGGGTATACGAGCCAATGTCAGCAAAGCTCTCAAGCTAGAACGGAATGGAACCTCTTCATCCCTTTCAACTATATTGATCACAAGCCACTTGGCCACGATGCACGATCGGCGTTAAATGATCGTATCGTGAGCCATCCAGACGTTCTATAGAGCGTCTACTTGACTTCATCAGGCTGTTGACGCCTTGCTGGCTCGAAGGTGAGCCTGGTTGTCCCAGTAATTGCTAGACGCACATATTCAAGGCTCGCTTGATCCCTATTATGAGGTTCGCAGGCCAGGCTAGCTTCCTCTGATCTCAATCCTGACAGCCGACTAGCTCGACCAGGGTAATTTAGCCGGCGCCATCATCCCGAGAATCGAGTTCGAAGCAGTCATACAGCCTGAGCCTGAGCTCAACTGGTCTCGACCCTGTCAAAACTTGCCCTGGACTTTGGCTCATTCCTCACGCTAGTGCTGCCACCTCCGTATGGCTTCACTGTTGGCGGTGGCGCTTCCAGGGTTACCACCTCTCATTGACTAGTTAACTAACAAGTAACTTTGTACGATATGTTTCATCTGTCTGAATGTAGACAGTCTGTACGCCAAAAAGGAGAACAGTAACGAAAAAAACAACAACAACAAAACAAATATTCTATTACCCTTCGTCTCTCTGGAGTCAGTTGAGGTGGCAAGGGTGGAATTTTAGAAATTATATATAATTATTTTTCGCGGTTCTGCCCAAAGACTCCCACAGCACCTAGGGAGCTCTCTGAAAACATTTCTCCGTACGATACCATCAATATCGTAATGCCCACGCTCTCCGATAGCTTGCAAACTACGGAGAGCCCTACACATTACATGTAATCCAAGACATGGTCTCGATGCGCCTTTCCATGAAAAACATCACTAAAGATGGATATCCATGCCACCCTTGCTAGCAGCGTTTCCATGGGTTAGCTATTTTGAACACGAAAAGACGAGGTCTGTGTGTTCCTGGCAGTACTAGGTACAAGACACCTTGAGCCACTCATGCATTTGCCGCATCTTATGGTTCAAGCCTGCATTAGTTAAGGCCGTGGGATCCAAATCAGATGTCTGCTTTGCATTTTGTTTCCCTCGCTACTTTTAAATTCTTCCGAGGAGGCTTTCTTTTATGATTCTCAGTTTGTCAAAAAAAAAAATTCCGGACTACACCATAAAGACAGACCGGGCTTGAAAAAGCACTTCTCAGGTCAACTTGGTGTTCATGCGGCTGGTATTAAGAGGAGGTACGGAGTACGGGATTGCTGTCAGCTTATTCTCTCCCTCTTCCTGGAACCGAGAGGACTGGACAACCAATACAGAAAACAACAATTTCTCAGGCCTGTGGCCGATGCATGTTTAAGGTGCAACATTTTGTTTATTCGTTATTATCAAACGAAATAACTTGGACCTTCTTCGCACTTGATTTTTCTACCGGTGTAAAATGATAGCACATTGATACCCAGGCAATTTTTGATTTATACTCACTTTGAAGGGTTTATATGATATTCAACCGTTGAACAGTCGAAATGGGGAAAGTATTTGCAAACGAGCCTCTTGACACGAACCAACGGCCCGTCGCCCTGACGCATATACCCAGGATCCCCCTTCTTGTGCGTAGATCTCATGATAATCTGATCATCTGAACCTAGTATGTCCTTTGCTAACAGTGGGTCTTTTATTTAGACAATACTTTGGTCTTTCTTTGCACTCACGACGGTTGTTATGATCTTTCGGCTAGCCATCCGACTATGGCTTCAACGACGACTATTTTGGGATGATGCCTTTGCAATAGCTGGCTACTTTGGACAGGTGGCCCAAATGGTGATGGTCACGATTGTATCACCATTGATATATATCCATCTCCAGGGGTTTTCTGGCACTCGCCCACCACCAGAGTATGGAATAGGAATCACCAAAATGATCCGCCTGGTATACGCACATAATGTAGTATTTACTGCAAGTTTATACTGCATCAAAGCAAGTTTCATGGCGCTCTACTGGAGACTGATTCGGGATTTGAGCGACTATCGGAAAGCTTGGTGGGCAGTGGCAGTGCTTTGCGCGGTATCTCTGACTATAAATGCGATTTTGTTCCCCGTGGGGTGTTCAACCTTGGAAGCATGTAAGTGGGCATTAGCGTGGCCATGATATAGGTCCGTTTGCGGTGCTAACGAGAATGGCCTATAATAGTCCATTGTATTGACAAGGGAAGCATCGACCGCACCCTGGTAAGCCTGCGGTTTAACACTGCAATGGACATTGTGACAGACGTGTGCAGTAAGTCCAATCGCATGGCCCGATCGAGGTATTATCCTTGGAAGTAACAGAAAAAGCCCCGTTACTAACTGCTATAGTCATGGTCCTCCCGATTGTCCTGATCGTGCGGTCCAATCTCCCAGGCCCGGAAAAAGCAGGCTTGGTCATCCTCTTTGCTTTGGGTTTTAGTATCATCACTATCTCGGTAGTCCGCATTATCAAGAGCAATGGCTATCAGAGCCAGCCGCCGCTCTCCTGGCTCTTGTTCTGGAGCACAATGGAAACAGCCGTGGCGGTGATAACGTGTTGTCTGGCAACGTTCAAATCGCTGTTCAACCTGAAACAGCGACCCACCCATTATTCATACTACACCAGGACGCGAACGTCTCGGCGTCGACGACGAACTCGAACTGCCCAGAACATGGACAACATGAACCTCACGCTACCGACGATCTCGGATCTCGAAGCATCCACAGACAGCCAGCGGACAGGTAACAACAGCTCGATAGAGCGAAAGGAGCCGAGTATGATGACCATTTCGTCCGACAGGAAGACGACCAAGTCTCATGACGCCGAGCTCAAGGAGGAGACCATAATTGGGGCTTCCATTGACATTCATGGACCCCATCGCAGCGATTGTGATCGTCGGCCCCAAACGCCCAGCATGGCACAGTTGCGATAAATCCTTGCGTACCAACGCTGGGCTCTGCTCGGCATGCGAGTGTCGCGTTGGTCACTGTGCATGATTTCGAGCACAGAGTACACATGGTGGTCCATGAATCGTCGATGTAATGATATATCTTCCCATTCTTGTTTAATTTTTCCTTTTCCCTCTTGAGGTTCCTGCTGTGTTATTCCATAGGATGGATGGATGGACGATGCCTTTGCAGCCGGCCTCACCGTCACCGGCAATGACTGTCCAATAATAATAACCTAACCAGTCACTGACAAAAACTCGAGATCGCAACAAACACGCTGCAACAATTAACGCAACCGACCGAGTTGCTACTCTGTACTTATAATATTCCAAACGATATCCACATCCAGCTGCTTGACTAATCTGCTCACAGGCCGCACAGCGAAAAAATTTGGGGCGCTCTGGTGGCGGTGTTGCTGTATCAGCCAGTCTCCAGTCTTCTGAGGCCACCAGCTTCTCCACGCCGTGTACGCTGCGTCAAGTCACAGCCTAAATATAGTGCCTGGGCGGAGACATCTTGCATCGTACCCCCCAGCAGCCATCGCCCTGGCACGCCTTAGCCGGGCTGCCATGCCTTAGAGCGCCCTATCAAACGACGAGGCTGGAGGGTCGCTTGGGGGGCGGCGGAGGATCGAACTTTGTCAGGGGGCAATCGCTCCTGCAGGCTCAGCCGCAGTCTGGCTCTTTTTTCTTCGTCTTCGTCTTGGTCTTCCTGCGTTATTCACTCGTCTTCTCTTTCTCTCTTGCTCATGATCTCGTCTCACCAGTGATTTATTATAAAAGTCGCAGTTGTCACTGTTGATCGTCGGCGCCTCCTTATGTATTCATTCATGTACGCACACCACTTTCTCTCCTTGGTATTAAAAGGTTATATACGCCAACTGACTCGCCGGATCAGGTTTTCGTTTTCTGAATATTATTAAAAAAGGAAATATCTCTCTGTCTGACAAAGAGCAAGGAGCAAAAAGAAAAGAGAACAAAGTGATTCGCATGGTTTTTTTGGTTGTCGTATAAAGAAGAGAAAAGCTGCCGTATTTCTTTGGCTGCCGACTTCTTCGCATACAAAGCACTTTTACAGCCTCTCCTTTTTCATATATTTCATTTCAAGATGCGTGGCGACACCTTTATCTGGTCGCTGGCGACGGCGATTTCATTGCTGTCCACTGCCGTCGAGTCTCTGCAGGTTGTCAAGCGAGATAACCCATCGGTTCTCGGATTTGATATCGAGCGCTTCCAGGCTGCAAAACCCGTCCACAGAGATATTATCGCCAAAAGAGCCTCGACCAAGACCGTTAGCCAGGATCTTGATAACCAGGTGAGTGCTGGGAGTTGCGTTTGCTGGCCACAGTGCTCCTGCTAGAATGTGGCGCTGACAGCTATAGAAAAATCTATACTTCTGCAACCTCACTCTTGGAACGCCTCCTCAGACAATTCGAGCCCACATCGACACAGGCAGCAGCGATTTATGGGTTAACACTGCAGAATCACGGTTCTGCAGCTCGAGGCGTGCGCCATGCAGTCAGGGCGGAACATACGACTCCACCAGCTCTAGCACTTACCAGCTCGTCAACAACGACTTTAACATCTCGTATGTCGACGGATCAGGCGCCAGTGGTGACTATGTTACCGATGTCATAGACGTCGGAGGGGTCAAATTGAAGGACTTCCAGTTTGCCATTGGACACACCTCGTCCAGTCCTCGTAAGTTGATGTATCTTTATCGCGAGGGAGGGAGCCATACAATGCTAATACCATCCTAGTCGGTGTTTTGGGAATTGGGTATGAGGCTGGTGAAGCCCAGGTTACCAGGTCCGGTGATAAGTCATATCCCAATCTTCCTGCTGCCCTTGTCAAGGCCGGCCACATCCGCTCTAATGCCTACTCGCTCTGGCTCAATGACCTGAGTGCCAGTCGTGGCCAGATACTTTTCGGTGGTATCGACACTGGCAAGTTCCAAGGCAAGCTGCAGACCGTCCCAGTCCTCCATACCAGCAGGGGTGATTATACTTCTCTGGTTGTAGCCCTGACGGGTGTTGGTATCCGGACTGGCTCTGACGGCAGTATCGACACATTTCCATCCCAGCCAGTTGCCGTCGCCATGGACTCCGGTAGCAGTTTGAGCTATCTTCCTGATGCTCTTGCAGCAAAGGTCTATAACGCTGTCGGTGCTGTATTTGATCCGGCTAACAATCTTGCCTTCGTCCCTTGCTCTATGGCCAATGACAAAAGAAAGCTCGTTTTCACCTTCTCATCCCCACAGATCGCCGTTGGTATGGACGAGCTAGTGATTGACCTTGGGCCAGACGCCAATGGCAACGAGGCTACCTTCAGAGACGGCTCAAAGGCCTGCGTCTTCGGCATTGCCCCTGCCGGAAGCTCTATCTCCATCCTTGGCGATACTGTGCTACGCAGCGCCTATCTTGTCTACGATCTCGACAACAACGAAATCTCCATTGCTCCAACCCGGTTCAATTCCACTGAAACAAGTATTTTGGAAATTGGTACAGGCCAAAACAGCGTGCCTGACGCTAGCGGCGTACCAAATGCTGTCACAAGCGCCCAGGTTACCCAGGCTACTGGTCTTCCCGGAGTTGAGACTGGTGTCCCTGGCTCAAGACCACCTAGCTCCAAGGCTGCAGGTCAAGCAAAGAGACCCGATTTCGTCCTCGGCGTTGCTGCCGTTGGACTGGCGGGTGCCGGCATGCTCTTTGCTGCCATGTAATTCGCTCATGCACACCAGCTTTGGATCTTTCAAATCTTTTGGTTGGCTCATTTTCTGCATATTGATATCCCTCATGCCTAGGTGACTAGAGCTTTGTTGTATATTTCCCCCTTTTCACCTTTGTGTTTTATACCTTCTTCTCTGTATAGAGCAGGGTTGTTCATGACCTCCACGCACATATCTCCATTTCTATTTCCTGCTGTTTTACCTTTCGTTTCTTTAAGACCTTGCATATACAATCTTGCTCTGTTGCTCGGCGCCGGATTGACCTGACTTGTTAATAAGTGGTATCATAAGGATAGCCCAAAATTACGTACATAATCAACCTCATTCTTTCTCTCTTGTGTGAACTAGAACAGCTCCGCAGCACCTGCGGCTGCAGAACGATCCTTTCGTGACATTAGATGGTTTTACTGTTGCATATTTTGACTGTCATCCCGGGGACGAAGGGCCATTCCGCGCGGAGTGCTGTTTGAAGACATTATAAGGCTTGGAATGTGTATATCCACTGATTTTATAAAACTCGCATCCGTCAGTATTTCGGCCAGTACGAAATATAACAATACTAATAAATCGATTCCACTGCTCAATCTCGCTGTGTTTAGTTGCATTGGCTCTAGAATGTTGGTAACGCGCCTGTTTTGCCTAATACTACGAGTATTCGGCCCTCGTAACTTGTTCATAAGCATTAAATTATCACGAATCGATCCCGGCGCTGGAGATAATCTCCCTTCTCAATACAAAGCTGATATTTCTCCCCATCCTTGGACTGAGACTGGAGATTCGACTCAGACTCCCTGGATATGTAAGAGGATGCCATGGAGTTAGATAAAACGCCACAATAGCACCGCATCGGGTATTTCGCCAGGTACATTTCATACTGCGACCAAGACTTTCCCGGGTTATCATGGCTCAAAGCTGACGCCACATTTTCTTTTCATTTTTTTTTTTTTTTTTTTTTTTTTTTTAACTTATCTCCTTACTCTCCTTGTGAGGCTCACCAGACAGAGCCTCAGTTTCGTTTGGTGAGAACTGTACGTATTTGATTGTTGACGGGACTATGTATGACCCTTCAAAGTAGAATGCACGCAAATGCCTCAGCATAGAAAAACCCGTCCCTCTGTTTTTCCTTTTACGTCAAGATTGTTTCCAATCCAACATAAAAAACTCCTGATCAGCATCTCGAAAGCACAACCGCTCGAGCCCCTTGATCAGGCTTGGCTGTGACATCCAAAGTTGCTGATTCTTCTTGATCGCCAAAAGAAACATCCTCAGTAGTTTCGTGTAAGTAAGCGTCCCAGTCGCAACGCCAGATCTCCGTCTTCATGTTTTTCTGAGATCTCCAAGGTAGATTTTGCCTTGTATCATCAGCCATGGCAGCCACTCTTCGGGCCTGACCTGGATCACCGCATTCTAAAACGGTGAAACGGGCATCAAGCTGTGCTGAGGCGGCTAATAGATGAGGGTAGAAGGAATCAGCCCTGGCCGAGTCTGACGCTACCTTCGGATGCCGAATTGCCGGAGGTACCAATGCCAATGTAGGCTCGTACAAACGTACACTACGTCTTGTCGTTCCATTTGTGAAATCCCTGGGTGATATGTATGGAGGGTTTGATATCAGTAGATCCAATCCTCTGCTGAGACCCTGGTTTGACCGGGAGAGCATCTTGCCTAGCTCTGAGCCATCCGGTTCCAGATAACAAGGGTCTAGGATATCAGCATGCACGAAGTGGATTTCATCTCGCGCGCGGGAGAGTAAGGCTCCATTTCTAATGTTATATTCGAGGTTCTTCTTTGCAAGAGAGAGAGCCGCAGCACTGATATCGACCCCAATGATCGAAATGGTCGGAATCAAGGACGCAAGAAGGGAGTGAAGCAGCAGTGGTATGCAGCCTGTGCCGGTGCATACGTCGATAATTCGAACGCTTCTCGTAGGGTTAAGACGGTTCTCAGCCAGCAGTCGCTGTGCTATCCGCGTGGTATAGGACTCCGTATCTGGACTATTAAAAGGAATTCAGCAGTGTCAGCGCCGTCTTAGGATAATATCAACAGAATTAAAATCAGAGAGCGTTCGTCTAACCGTGGAATCAGCACTCCTTCTCTGCAGAGTATTGTCAAGTCTCCGAACGGCTGGTCCCCAAGGATATACTGCAAAGGCTTCCCAGCTGCTCTCTGCCGGACGAGCAACTGCAACCTCTGCCTCCACCTCCAGCTTTCACAACCTGTATCCCTACTCCGTGCATACTCAGTGAGCCAACGAAGCTCGTTCCGTGCGGAGCAAAGATCTCGGCATTCTCGAAGCAGCGGCGGCAGCAGAGGATCGATGCGATGCGCGCGCAGGAAAAGCGAGTAGGGGATCCGTGGCATCGATCGACGGGATAGCCAGCTAGCAAACAGTCTTCATTCTGGTCTATTTGGGATTATATTTGCAGATTTAAACCATCAATAATGGATGCGATGATGCTTCTGCCATTCGTCTGATTATTACTTTGATCCGACAATCAAAATATCAAATGTATTCGGCATTCCTTAACTAACTAGCGCCGCGGGAGCGAGCCCCTGGCCTGGCAGAAGCAATTATGCCTGGTCAACCACTATCCAAATATCCAGAGAGAAAGAAATCACAGTGACAGCAAATGGCCCTTGGATGAACTGCCTGTCATGAATGGCCTTATGCATTAGCCGTCCCATTCTTCCCCTTTTCTGAACGGTGCCAAATATAATGCCACTATACATGCGGTGATACGCCCTGTCACAGCGCCGTCGGGGATGGAATACGGTGTCACTCTATACCCGCGCCGCCTATGAGCGACGGCCTCACACTTCGCAATGCAGCTGGACCTAAAGCAGGTTACCTGCTCGCAGGGCGGGTCGGCCGTCGTTTGGGACAGGAAGTTGTCGGTTTCATTTCCATCCAACCCGTACTGCATCCTCCCAGGCTTCCTCGTCCTTCTTAAAAAACCATCGTCGCCAGTCCGCGGCTACTTACACCCATCACTCTCGTTGTTGTTTGATATTCCCCATTCACACGCCATCACAGTGAAAATCCCGAGGCTACACGGCGATCTCTGTACTTCCTATGCGTACAGGAGGAATTATAATGCCCCTGTCGGCCCCGAGTTTGTGAATTTACGAGCATCATCACATCTTTACCAGTCGTGGCCATGTTTTCAATGGATGGCCAGTTATCGAACCAGCCGAATGACAGCATCATGCTCCTTTCGGTGATGTGGTCTGAGTTCAGCGTTGCAGCAGTTATACTGACAGCTCGAATCCTCACTCGTACTCTGGTTATTTCAAGTTGGGGATGGGATGATATGAGCATTTGCCTTTCGATGGTATTCCTCCTCTACTTGGCGGGAGAGATAGAAGGAGAGGGACGGAAGCGAGTAGAACGGCTGATATTAACCATTTTCTAGGTACTGGCTATCATGGACACGTCTCTACTAACAGCCAGTGTTCGTCATGGACTGGGAAAGCATGCCACGAGTCTCACAGAAGCTGAGTATACCAATGCAAATAGATACAATTGGATCTCGCAGGGTTGCCATGTTATGTCGACGAACTTTGGTAAAGTGTCCGTCATATTGTTCCTGTTACGGATTGTCGTGAATTCTCGGTCACAGAGGGTATTTCTATACACGGTAATGGCCATGTTAATGGTCATCAACTCCGTTTGCGTCTTTACCATCTTCGGCCAGTGTACACCGACTTCGCGGCTGTGGGATCAGGATATAACAGGATATTGCTGGCCACCGCACTACCAAAGGGACTATGCATTCTTTCAGGGTTGTACGTATATTCATCCCCATCAAGCATCCACAGCTGAGAAATATGCTAGTTTACTGATAGACATATGTGCAGCCTTTTCAGCTCTCTCGGATGGCCTCCTTGCCATATATCCTATCTTCGTCATATGGAAATTGCAGATGTCAAGAAGAACTAAAGCCTGCCTTGGGTGCGTTTTGGCTCTGGGCATAGTGTAAGTCTCCGTCTATATTCAAAGCAAACAAAACCTATAGTAGCCATATTCCAGTGCGTACACTAACAATCAATAAGGGCAATGATCGCGGCTATAATTAAGACCATATTCCTCGCTAGTCTAACGGCCCGAAGCGATTATACCTATGATACTATCTCCCTTACCATCTGGACGAATACAGAACAATATCTGATCATAATAGCGGCCTGTATACCTCCGCTTGGCCCGCTTCTGAAGATTGCCATGGGGAAAACCCCTACTGCGCAGCAGTCTAGTTCCAACAAATATGCATCCAAACACTACTCGGGAGAGCAGCAAATTAAGCACCCCGTATTTATACCGAAGGATTCGTTGCTGTCTACTAACGAATCAAGATGTTATCCCCTACGGGAGTATAAGGGACGCTCACGGATATGGGGAGATGGTAGTGAAGGCATGGTGGACCTTGACTTTCGTGAAGTTCGAGCATCACAACTTAGTGGCATCATGAAAACCACGGAGGTTCATATTGAAAGTAACAAGGATCCAGTGGAATAAAATGATTTCAGCCAAGCTGCTTCTATGCAGTTTGCGGTGCTATGGCGAAGCTCTCACAGATTTGATGGGTATTCTGAATACTTGAAGCAGTGTGGTTTCAGCACTAGGTTTGTTCCTCTCCGCAAGTAGTCAGTTGGCAGAGCCAATTTTTACAGAAGTGCCCATAGTTATATCCCAGGAAAATAGAGTCAAGGAAGGACAAACGTATTGTATCCTGTAGGTAGAGACAGATAATCAAAACTGAGGAAGAAAATGTTGAGCCTTTCAGACAGGGTTCCACTCACTGCCTCGCCAAACGCGAAGAGAGCTCTCTACCCCTGTCTATAAGTCGGTTGTCTATATCAAACTAATTCAACAAACCAGTTTCCCAGTAACCAAGTTCAGCGTGGGGCGAATCTTACTCTGCTTTTTCTTGCTTGTCAGGAGAAATTGAATGGATCACCAAAGTGTTTGTGCAATTGTAACATATAAACATGACAACCTCCGTTCATCCATAAGATGTTGACACTAGCCGCCGGCCTACCCCCAAAATTATATACATATACACAATAATTTACTATAGACAAGTGTAGAATGGAAGAAGAAGAAAGAAGTAAAAAACTTTTAGTCATTAGAGAGTCTTAAAGTTGACTGGACCGGCCCAGCGTCTGATTCTCTTGCCGAAAAACTGGAATATCAATAGCATCACGAAGGCAAATCCACAGATGCCTGTCATGGCACTAAATTGACGGATAGGCCCCTGGTCTCCGGCCCAGCGAACCATGAAGTAGCTCACGATGAAACCAGCCGTGGAACGGGAGAAGTTGAGCCAGGCAGCGACCTCACCGCTGGCCTCCGGGTAGCTGTCGAGAACGTATGCGCTGGTTGCGACGGTAGTAATCATAATGCCGAAGACGTAGAGACCCCAACCCAAAGAGGCGAGCATGTAGTGATATTCACGCTCAAGGGCAAAGCCAAGCAAGATGAGACCGGCGCAGATGCAGGGAGTGCTTATCCAGGTAACGAGGTATCGGGCTTCAGGCTCAAACCGGCCTTGATTGCGGGAGGCGGCGAGGCTAGCCACGCGGTCGTGCAACCAGTGACCGACAATCTCACCCAAAATAGCAGCAACGACGGGAGTGAAATAGAAAAATCCGATTTGTTTGGGGCTAAATTTGTAGACGGGTACGAGGAAGATGGCAAGGGTGGTGTTGATGCCGACGACCCAGGCGAAAGTGAGAAGGTAGACGATGCAGGAGATTAACATGGCTGGTTTCGCAATGACGATGAAGGGTCGCATGAATGCATCCTTGAAGCCATTGCGCTGGTGACGGGACTGCCATTGTTCGATGCCAACGAGGCGTTTCCAGCGGGAAACCAGGACTGGCCGTTGGTCTACAGGGAGCTTCCTGTCATAGTAGGTCTCATCCATGAATAGAATGATAGCGATGAAGCAGAGGCCAGTCTCAATGGAGTACACGCCGAATGCCCACTGCCAAATTTGGGTGTTGATGATAAAGGCAGTGAGCAGGGGGCCGAGATAGGGCGAGACTATAATAAAGCTGGACCAGACGTTAATCTTCCTGGCGTGTTCGTGGAAGAAGAAAATGTCGTTTATGAACATGAGGCCGCCCTGTTTTGTTAGCTGGGTACGTGCAACGAGACATATACATCCGAGAGAAACTTACCCCCTGGGCGACTGTAGAGAAGAAACCATTGAGAATGCGCGCAGCCTGCACAATTAAATCAGTATACATGTAATCGAGTGAGTCCGTAAATTGGAAGGGAATCGTACCATGAAAGATTCGAATGACTGGGCAGCAGTGCACCAGATGGCGGTAGCGACGGCACCGACCATGAACCAGAAGAGTACCGGAAGGCGACCGAAGTAGGCCGAGCAAATGACTGTGACGATACCTCCGACTCCAAGCATAAAGACATTACCAGCCTGAGAGTGGTTGACCTCATCCGGTGTCATATGCCATATTCTATTACCGTCAGCAAGTGTATCTAATTGGCATTTATGATATTGAAAGATAGAAAGCATATGGGGTTGACATACTCGGCCTGTGGGAGGAGGGTGACAGCGCCAACAGCGGAGCCGTAATCGGGCAAGAAGGCCGCGAAGGAGATGATGAGAAGGACTATCCACTTCTTCGTTGAGGACCAGTTTAGAGGGTCTTCTGTAGAATCTGAAGGCTGGGGAACGAGAATTGTATGGCCGTCTGGCGCAGTCTTGAGGCTGTCAGCAGCGCCTGGGCGGGCGACAGCGACATCAAGGATGACACCGTCACTGCTGTCCCCGTCTCGCACACCCGCCTCGATATCAACGACGACGTTCTCCTTGGACATGGCAGCGGCAGGCAGTCAGACAGCAGAAGTATCGGCATCAATCGCTCGGGGAGAAGACGAGGAACAGAAACTCATTGGGCGATTTGAGAGAAAAATGAGGAGAAACGAGAGAAAGAGCGAGTGCGCCGTTGGTCGTTTATCTTAATTATTATTATGCACTTATTAATTATATCAACCAGGAAGAATTGAGAGGCATCCCTGCGCCAGTACGCTGTCCTGGCTGCAAGCTTGCCCAGGTCGAGAGCTCCAAGACGGCTCTGGTCGAGTTCGATACGAGTGCATTCCCACTCCGGGCGGGTTGACCCGCTCTTCTCGCAGGCCAATAAAGGCCGCTATGAAGGTGGACATCGCGCGGGCGGGCAGAAGAGGCGACCAAGTCCGTTGTTTCATCGTATCTGCAAGCATCTTGCATCTCTCATCTGCGGGAAAGGATGTGCATTTCCTTGGATGTTTTGACCTTGTCGGTCCCTCCATGTGGTGGCGTCTTCGAGAACATCGATTAATAGGCGCGCGCTCTTTGCTTTCTGTGATTTTCTCCTTTCTTCCTCACTCTCTCTCTCTGTGGTTTTTCTTTGTCTCTTCTTTTCTATCCCTCACCCCCTTATTTCTTAGCCGCTTGTCCAACAGCTCTACTCCGTAAACAACGACGATGATTCTCTCAACCCGCACGAGGCTTTTTTTATATAATGACAACACTTGGGATTATGTCAGCAACGCACGTGTAACCTAATTAGCTAGGTCACATGACTAAATAAAGTTAAAGTTTTTAAGGTTCTTTTGACATCAAGTTGAAGTGTTATTAACTTATTATGATTATCATTGTTATTACTATTGCGGTGTTTGACTGCATGTTAGCTGCAAATTAGCTGGGTGTATTGCATTTGTATAATGCCCCTCGCTGCATAGGCTGCCTGCTTTGCGTCCTTTGTATCCTTTTCCGCGAGGGAACAATCTGTTCTAGAAAAACAGTGGATCTCGGAGTGTGCCGATTAATTCAAAAGTTGAGTTCAAAACGCAGACACGAACCGGAGGGGTTTGTGTATCAAGCTCCCATTAATCTGAATAAGAATGTCGGAGCTACGGGGAGTTTCATCCCATAGAGTTGCTCCAGAAACAATCTGGAGTTCTAAGCTCCCGTCTCCACTCAAAAAGTGTTCGATCAGGAGGCATCCACTGTCTGGCTTTCATCGTCCAGACCTACATAATGCAAACTCAACCCCCACAGCTCCTGTTGCTTCTTCTCGCCTTTTGCCTCTACCGCTGCCTCAGCTTGCTCGCTCCCATTAAAGTATGCTTCTGTAGGACGTGCCCAGGCGTGCTTGGGTTCCAGCGCTGCTGGCAGCAGGTCCTGTGCAGACTTCTCGGCAGTGCGGAAGAGCCCGTTCGGCCACAGGTACTGAGCCAGCCATCGGGGCGTACAGCTGCATCAACGGGAATATGAAGTTTCGGTTCGCCCATGAAGCCCTTTGCACTATGTTCTCGTGTAGCACTGCGCCGGGATCCACACCCGCGATGCTTATATTGTTCAGGTCTGGAGTTTTATCTAGACGTTTCCTCAGGGCATGCCTGGGGGTCGTAGAGCTTGCCTGGCTTGTAATACTCGTTCTCTGGCCGATGGGGATCGTTTGTGCAGCTGGATGTATAGACGATACGGCCGTGCTGTTTGTGCATGGGCTCGAGGAGCTGGATTGAAAGGAGGACATTGGCAAGAAGGTCGACAGCGAAGTTCGTCTGGATTGGCGGGTGCTGCTTCTCCCCGTTTGGTCTGTGAACCGGATACCACTTAAATCGCAGCACAAAGCTGCGTTCAAGACCAGCGCACGAATAGGGGATGACACCTTTCTATTGATACCAGAGATGAAAGCGCAGATGTCATCGAAACGGGCGAGATTGACTCCTACCTCCACTGCTCGCCCTTCTAGCATCTCTGCCGAGAAGAGCTGCTGCAGCACTAGTAGTCTAAGGGTAAGATCTAACATTCCCAATGTTAGGACCCGGGTTCGAGTCCCGGCTGGTGCATCTATCTTTCTTTTTGTCTTTATATCTTTCTTTTTGTCTTTTATATCTTATGCCTCTTAAGTCTGCTGGCGCTGCGTGGCTCGTCTTTATCTCAACCAAAAAGCGCCAAAAGCGGCCTCGAGAGCGTCATTTAAGTAACATGCGGTGATACGAGCTGGACGGTCTCTCCCAATCACGGCGGCGGCCTGGTCCATGTGTGAAGGATTGCAGGGCCGGAGGCAGCGTCGAGGGCGGACTGGGACTGTCGTCGCTGCCGATAAATAGGCCGCCTCAGGCCTACAGAAAGACCAGAGATACCCAAAGACAAGACCAAAGAGATACCAGAGATACAGAGATACAGAGATACAGAGATATAGAGATACAGAGATATAGAGATACAGAGATATAGAGATACAGAGATATAGAGATACAGAGATATAGACGATGAAGCTGAGCGTCCTGTTGATGGCCGCCGCCGTGGCCGCCGCGCCCGGCAGCAGCACCACCCACGGCCACGGCGCCTCGCGCATCGCCAACGTCGACGTCGGCGTGCGGCCGGGCTTCCTCGTCGACCTGATGCCCGCCAGCCCGCTCAAGGAGAAGCTCGCCGCCTGCGCGAGCCTGTACGAGAAGAAGCAGGGCCGGCTGCGCTCCTCCGACTTCTCCATCAGCCATCGCGGCGCGCCGCTGCAGTTCCCCGAGCACACGCTGGCCGGGCTGACGGCGGCCGCTCGCATGGGCGCCGGCATCCTCGAGTGCGACGTCGCCTTCACCCGCGACCTCCAGCTCGTCTGCCGCCACTCGCAGTGCGACCTGCACACGACGACCAACATCCTCGCCGTCCCCCAGCTGGCGGCCAAGTGCAGCGTCCCCTTCAGGCCCGCGGCCGGCGGCAGGCCCGCCACGGCCAAGTGCTGCACCAGCGACATCACCCTGGCCGAGTTCAAGAGCCTCTGCGGCAAGATGGACGGCTTCAACCCCAGGGCCACCACCGCCGCCGAGTACATGGACGGCACCCCCAAGTTCCGCACCGACCTGTACGCCTCCACCTGCGGCCAGCTGCTCTCGCACAAGGAGTACATGCGCGTCGTCGACATGTACGGGCTCAAGTTCACCCCGGAGCTCAAGGCCCCCGAGGTGCCCATGCCCTTCATGGGCAAGTACTCGCAGGAGCAGTACGCCCAGCAGCTCATCGACGAGTACCGCGCCGCCCGCATCAGCCCCGAAAGGGTCTTCCTCCAGTCCTTCTCCATCAACGACATCTACTTCTGGAACAGCCACGATGCCGACTACGCCCGCCAGGCCATGTTCCTCGACTCGCGCCCGGATACCCCTGAGGGCGCCCGCCAGGCCGCGGCCACCATGGCCCAGCTGAAGCAGTCCGGCATCCGTACGCTCTCCCCTGCCTTCCATGCCCTGCTCAGGCTCGATGCAAACAACAACATCGTCCCCTCGGACTACGCCGTGGCCGCAAAGAAGGCCGGCATCAAGCTCACCACTTGGTCCCTCGAGCGTTCGGGGCCCCTGAACAAGGTCAGGTCCTCTGGCGACTTCTACTACTCGTCCATTGCCGCTGCTATCAAGGACGACGGCGACATCTACCGTGTCGTCGATGTCCTGGCCCAGCAGGTCGGCGTTGCCGGCATCTTCTCGGACTGGCCTGCCACCGTCTCCTTCTACGCCAACTGCTTCAACTTGTAGCTCCCCACTCTATCCGCTTTTCCCGCTGCTGACGTTTATAGACGTACATGAGATAATCTAATGTTTTTTTGTATATAAGTAATATATCTATCTGATTTTCTTTTTGAAAGACCTCTATGTGATATATGTCCCGTCTATGCATGCATGCCCTTATGTACGTACTTTTGTTTAATATTATTATCTACTTGAACAAACGAGCAATCTCCTCCTCGCTGAACCGTCTGGTCTTGGTTCTCAGCATCGCTGCCCGCTCTTCCATCGTCATGCTGATCTGCTTCTCTCCAATGGGCACCAGACATCGGGCCAGGTAGTCGTAGTCCTTTTGCAGCAGCTTCACCGTCATCATGATGTAGTCGATGTTGCGGAACACAAGTGCCTGTTCCTGCGAGTACCGCTGCCGCTGCGTCAGGAAGGCCACTGGATGCTCTCGCCAGTGCCGTCGCGGGTTCAGATGATGCGACGTATGATATCCATCATTGAAGCAGAACCGGTTGCTCTGCCAATGGTCAGTAATTACACATTATCAACGTTTATTTACATTCAAAGGCACACTCACCGGGACGTCAATCAGAGTGATGCTGGAGCGAAAGTCAGACGTAGGATCGACCTCGTCCACCAACGCATGCTGGCCCCAATTGCCCACCATCATCGCAATCCGCATCAGCAGCAGCGGCAGCAAAAAGACAAACGCCGTCGCCCGCGCATCCGCACGCACAAACAGCACCGCCAGCACAGCGTACGTGCTCAGCTCCCAGCCCGCAGCCTTCGCCGCCATCCCGTACTTGCCCTTCTGCGTAAAGTAAAGCGGCAGCTCAATCCAGACCAGAAACAGGAACCGGCCCACGTACGCCAGGAAATCACGCAGCTCGTCTCGCTGGTAGCGTATCGTCGACGACAGGTCCTCGGGCCCGTTCCCTTCGACATGGTGGTGCTTGACGTGATGGTAGTAGTAGGAGTTCCACGTATGGCCCATCAGCGGGTTCGTGATGTAAGGGAACAGCATGTCGAACAGCCAGTACTTGCGGTTCAGAATGCCGCCCATGTGGATGTGCTGGTGCATCATCAGCGTGTACGTGCCCATGTACCACCCCTGCATCAGCAAGTGCAGCACGCCGTGCAGCCAGCTGAAGCGGTAGAAGAGCAGCACCGCGCTCGGCACGGAGGTGCTGAAGTACAGCAGCAGGTGTGTGAGCATCGCCACGTCTGTCTCGACCCGGACAAGCCGCCGCGCCCTGGCGATGTACGGCCGGATCAGCCATTGCTGCACCGCCGCCGGGAAGGGCAGCTTCTGCGTGTCCCACGAGACGAAGACGGTCGGATCGAAGTCCGCATGCGCCGGGTCGTTCAGGTTCCGCAGGTGCTCGATGGTCTTTTGCTCGTCTTCCGCGTCGTCTGAAGCTCGCGAGTAGGTACCTGACTAGCTAGTTAGCAGCCGAAGCAGAATAAGAAGAATAAATGCGACGTCTGCCTTAACTGCCCTACCGTTGCTTCTTCCCGTCCTCGTCCTGCGGCCGCTCGCTCCATTATCACTGCTGGCGAGTCCGTTGCTCGTCTGCGTCTGCGTCTGCGTCTCCGGCTGGCCCTCCGCGTCTCGCAGCAGGCACTTGAGCACCAGCAGGTCGGGCTGCGTCAGGTTCGGATCAACATACGACGCTGGATCCATCATCTTCTTGGGTGCCACGGCTCGAACTCGACCTGATCAGCAGGGGGGTGGTAGTAGCTGTAGTTAATGGCAGACAGCGCCTGGGGGAGAGACGACGTTTTTCACGAAGACGCAGCGTCGAGATGGATGGAGGATGCCCCCTTTTTCTTCTCCGGCTTTTCAGGCAGCAGCAAAAGGAAGAATCTCCTGATTAAAACGTCATTTTTTTGGCCCTGCTTTCTTTTCTTCCTTCTACCCAGCGGGCGGGCGAGCTAGCTGGATTTGTTTTATTTGCTGGAGAGCCCCCATGGATAATATAGTAATAATAATGTGCATTATTCGCTGTTTTACTTTATTTGCTTCTGCGGGTTATTGAAAGCGGATTCAGGGGGGAGGGCCAATGGAGGCTGTGGTGGGCATCGCTAGAGAGGCGGGCCCTGAGCGCATCAGGGGGTCATTCCACTGTATTAGGAAGATGGAAGAAGATATAAGATGGAGATGGAGATGGGGATGTTGTTAGATTTACGGAGTGTTAAGATTACGGAGTATGTGCTGTACGGCTGCTACTCAGGGGCAGCGATGACATCTGATATTCAGCTACTCCGTATTATTATCCTGTCTGGCAGCCATCGGGGGAGTCGCGGATACCCTTGCTTAGTGAACCCGAGTCGAAGGATCCAATTCCATGCGCCTCAATTCCAACATGGCGGCGTACGGGGCAATTACTGCACAGCTACTCCTCGTCCTCATCGTCGTCCTCGTCTTCGCCATCTTCGTTCTCGTCCTTGTCCTCGTCTCCAGCTTCAGCCTCCTCCTGCTCCTCGTCGTCATCTTCCTCCTCAGAGCTGCTTTTAGGGGGCGACATGTACGCCGGGCGGCAACTACAGTCTCCGCAGACGTCCAAGGAGTTTTCATCAGGGAGGAAGACGAGGGTGTCGTCGTCGCCGCAGGTTCCATCGCAATCGGGGCTATCTCGTCTCAAAGTGACCTCGCAGCCACAGGAGTACAAGACCGACCACTGTTCGCAGGACATTTTCCTATCCATCGTGTCAGGTCTCTGGTCTTTGATGATACATGGAAGAAAGGACTTACTCTTCACTTGTTTTTTTATATTCAAAGGATAGAAGAGCAGGTAGGTTTGTTTGTGCTTGCTTGCTTGCTTCTAACAGATACAAGTTAGCAAGCATTCACAAGATGGATATGGTCAAACAGACAACTTACTGTTTGTGGTTGACAGAGAAGCTGAGGGTTGATGATACCTTGACTGGCCAAAGCAGAGAGAAGGAGAGCAGGAGGACTTTTTTTTTTTTTTTTTTAAAAAAAAAAAAAAAGGCTCAAAGTGAGCTGCCTCCTTTAGTAAAGGACATATATATAACCATCCGGAACCCGCTTCTGAAGGACATTCAATGGAGGCTCCCTTTAGATGAGCGGGACATGATAGGTCTTCTTTTTGAATGTCTGTCCACTGCGCTACATTAAGATATGTAGCACAGTAGAAAGGAAGACTAGAACCTCACGGAAGGTCATCACCTTAAAATGGCTGGCACCGTATCATTCATCTGCCTTGCTTGATCGAAATGCCTCTACCAGTGCCTCTGCTTCCTGTGGGTTGATAGCCTCCTCTAGCAACTCATGGGCCATCTCAACAGTCTGATCAGATATTCCGGCTTCTAGCAGCAATCCTTCACTGAATGCCAAACGGGTCAGAACAACAAGGTGTTTCTGTACCGCCCCTGGTACAGCACGGAGCCGTGAAGGTAGGTCGACCTGGCCAGGGAACAACTTGATAATACCATATACAAAGCGGGTCAGACCGTTGACCAAAGTGGCGTGTAAGTCCCGCTCTGGGGGGTTCGAATACATAGCATCAAGCTCATCATGCATAGACCGAAAGGCACGGGCTAGAGCACTCGGATGTGAGGCAATCATTTTACCAAGCCGGTTCCGTTCTGGATTTGGTATTGAAAAGGCAATCTCGTTCAGGAACAGCATCACCTCAACCCGCAGAGTGGTGATTTCCCAGGCCGTGTACGGTTTCTCTCCCTCATCGGAAGATGGCAGCTCGCTAAGCAGGTTGGCTGCCCTGTCAATGATGTACTTTTCATGTTCTAGCTGCTGCGACTCCGAGTCACAGATTGGTCCAAAGGTGTTGGCCAGCTGGCCACAGGCTAGAATCTTCAACGTCAGAATAATATCGTTGAGCTGCTGGTAGGAATTCAACATGATCAGGATAAAGTCGTATCCCACGCATCGCCAGAACAGCTCCAGGGCCTGTCTGTTCTGCTGGCAGCCGCTGACAATCAGGTAGAGTATCTCGAGTGCCTCTGTGGAGCTGACACGGTGGTCCAGCTTTTTCTGAGGCGTCCTCTTGACCTTCCCCAGGTTTTCGTGCGATACAGGAGAACTGGTGAACCGAGGCACGCCATTGATGTATCCGGAGTTCTGGAGCACTGGCACAATAGACTCGATGACGCAGGGAGCCAGCTTATGCAGATCTAGGTGAAGTATGAATTTCACTATTGACATGAACATGGCAATAGGGCTGTGGAAATGCTCTTTCAAAGAGCGTGACCATAACGACGCTATGGCCTTGGTATAGTCCACCGCATAGTTGCTGCTGCTTTGCGCGGTAATCGATTGTATGACAATCGACGAGAACTTGCGGTCCGGCTCGGACGGGAAATACATGCTCGAAAACACTTCCATATCAGGAGCATTCCTTGGGTATGTACGGTGGTTAAGGATAAGCCGCATGTACCGCATGTTGCGGTCCTCTCGCTTGGGCTGCTGCTGCTGCTGCTTTTGTTGGCTCTCTGCAAGGGTCTCTTCTTTTCCTCCTCCAGGAGTTTCAGCGTTCCCATTATCATCAGCAGTACCCCCGAGAGACTGGCTCAGCTGAAGCGCAAGAGGTATTGGGGAATCATCAACTGCGCGTTTCCGCTTGTTCGACGTCATTGGGGTCCCTCGCTTGGATCTCCTTCCGGCAGACTTTGAAGGAGACACCATGAGCTCATCGTCATCAAATCCGTCCCTGAGAGGCAGGGACTTGGTCTTCCTTGGGGTTGCAGGATGCGGCTTATCATCCTTGGGCTTGTTCCGGAAGTTATGCTGCAGTTTAGAAGCGCGGTAGGCCTCTTCTTGCAAATCATGCTTGAGAAATCCGTTTTCAGCAGCCAGCCGCTTGCTCTCCATCAGAGCCGCTTCAATCTCTGCTCGGTATTTCCTGGTTTCCTCTTCCATGGCGCTTTTCAGAGCAGAGATTTGGCGGTTGTGATTCTTTTCAAGTTTTAACTGATTAGCCCGAATAATGGCAATCTCGCCAGCTCGTGCTTCCTCTGAAGCCGTTGCTGCTGCTAGTTCTTGAGCAAGCCTTTCTCGCTCTCGAGTCAGCTTTATTTTTTTTAACATGTATACAATTAGCTTCCTGTATCTTCAGCAATCGGTAGGTATAGATAAAAGCCCATACCTGTTCAATCTGGTCCTTCAGCTCTTCAACATGGGCAGCCGCGAGTGGATGGGTATGGAACGAGGTATCCGCATGGCTTCCTTGCAGCCCGTCTGTTTGCATAGGCTCTACCATCACACCGGGCTCGTCTGCCGTAATTCGACGCCATTGTCCCGGCGCAAGAGAAGTGCTGGTATAGCCCAGTTGTTGGCCGCCTCCTTCGCCAGATTCTCCCGGAGTTTCCAGTAGAGCATCCTGTTCGTCCACCAGATCCAGGCCGTCGTCCTTGTCGAGAACGCTGGCATCCCACTGCTGATAATCCGTATCCCCAAAGCTCAGCGCCGGCCGGAGATGCTGAGTGGGGTTCCGCCGTCTCCTCCTCTGCTCGACAGTGCTGCTCGAGGTATTGCTCGTCGAATGGCGAATTAGTGAAGGCCGGACAGGCCGTGAGGCAGGCTGATCATGTTGTTGAAGCTCTTGAAGCTGTTGAAGTTGCTGCTGCTGTGTCTCTATAGATGGCGGCACCACGGCCCCTTGCTGCGTTGTTCGGTATGCATCCTGCTCCAGCTCGAGCAGCGCATCGTACGCGGAATCGTCGACCCCGTCGTCCCAGAAGTTATCGTCCTCCATCCCATCAGAACCGCCCTCGTCTGCTGCTTCATCCCAGGCGATAGGATGCGACTTGCGCGAGTCGAGGAGGATCGGAGGCGCAGCCAGCTTCAGCTCAGACCCTGGCCGGCCCTTCTGATTGGAGCTCTGCTACGTCCTTGGGCACTCTGACAGACAGTCGACACGGCCCCTGATGCCTGGAGAGCCTTCTTACTCTGCTTCGATGAGTCCAGCGTCCCTCAAGCTGTCGCCGCAGACGTTGCTGTTGTTGCTGGCGGGCTGACCAATCTCTCGCCCGCAGAAAATATCATCCCTGGGAGCCGCCGCCAAAAGGTCCACCAGCGATCTCACTAACAACCAACCAACTAGTTAGTAAAAAAAAAAAAAAAAAGACATCCAAAATCTCCCAGTCGGTTTGCCGTGAAGCAAGCACAGCTTCGCCGTCCTGTCCGCGTCTCCAGCTAGACTCGCCCCCGTTCCTCGCCTGCCGCTGCCACGAAGAGGGAGTTGCGCTGTCCAGGTACGCTCTCTCCGGCCCTCCGCTGGCCCCTGAAGGGCCCTCGCGTGCTACAAATCCCCCCGGAGAGCAAGCAGAGGCCGCCCGCAGACTGTCGAACGATACTCCGTCCAGGCTAACTTCTTTGGCAGACTCCCACAGGTTGATGATACCGACGAGCCGCGAGGTCTGAACTATGGGCAAAAGCAGGAGGAATCTCCGCGCGCAGGAATCGCTCGCTACGAGCCCCGAGACTACAAACTACCCGTCGTCCGAAGACAGCGACGCCTCGGACGTCCAGAGCCCCAGCAGAGAGGATACCAGCGTGATACCTCAGAAAATGGAGGCCACCGTATGCGGATTCACCTGCAGTTCTTGTTTGGCCCCTTGCCGTTTGTTCCTGTGCTGACGCTGGCGGTGGATTTTGGTAGCAGACGACATCCGAGAAAGAGCAGCAGCCGCAGCCGCAGCAGCCGCTCTCCGACTTTGAGAAGAAGAGACAGACGTTCATCACCCGGACGATATGGACCTTTGTCATGATTGCCGGCTTCTTCGTCATCATCTTCGCCGGCCACCTCTACCTGATCATCGTTGTCACCGCCATTCAGATCGTCTCCTTCAAGGAGGTCATCGCCATTGCCAACGTCCCCAGCAAGGCCAGAAACCTCAAGTTCACAAAGTCTCTCAACTGGTACTTCCTCGTGACAACAATGTACTTCTTGTATGGAGAGAGTGTGCTCTATTACTTCAAGCACATCCTCCTGGTTGACAGGATCCTGCTCCCTTTTGCAACACATCATCGGTTTATCAGCTTTATGCTCTACCTTATAGGTGAGTCCGGACCCATGCAACACACCCACATACACATATATATATCTGTCTGAAATAAACTAACAGGTATCTATAGGGTTTGTCTTCTTTGTTGCAACACTGCAAAAGGGACACTACAAATTCCAGTTTACCCAGTTTGCGTGGACTCACATGGCCCTATATCTCATTGTTGTCCAGGCTCACTTTGTCCTAAACAACATCTTCGAAGGGCTGATCTGGTTCTGTATCCCCGTCTCTCTTGTGATTACAAATGATATCTTTGCCTACATCTGTGGAATCACATTCGGCCGGACCCAGTTGATCAAGCTCTCCCCTAAGAAAACCGTCGAGGGCTTTGTCGGCGCTTGGGTATGCACAGTTATATTCGGCTACGGCGCAACAATCCTCCTGAAGCAGTACAAATATTTCACTTGCCCAGTCAATGATTTGGGCTCCAACCTCCTGACCGGTCTCGAGTGCACTCCCAATCCTTGCTTCAAAGCACAGCCATACACCATGCCAGAATGGACTCACATCAACAAGACCTTCCACATTGCCCCGGTCCAATTCCACGTTTTTGTCCTTTCTACCTTTGCCTCTCTTATTGCTCCGTTCGGCGGCTTCTTCGCCTCTGGGCTGAAGCGAACGTTCAAAATCAAGGACTTCGGAGAATCCATTCCCGGCCATGGTGGTATTACTGACCGAATGGACTGCCAGTTCATCATGGGCCTATTCGCCTACATGTACTACCACAGCTTCATTGCCGTTCACAAGGCTAGCGTTGGAGGGGTCATCGAGAACGCTATCACCGGCTTAACGGTTGATGAACAGATAGAACTTATCAAGGGGCTGAGCAAGTACCTGTACAACCAGGGTGTTGTCTCTGAATCAGTAAGTATCTCGGCCAGAACAGTAGATATACAGCCTTGCTAACATACCTATAGCTCGTGGAATGTTTGAACGGAGATTATAGACGACTCCGCCGATGATTGTTTTTCTTGGTCCTAGAATGGGTTGCCGCCCTTGATGCTGCTATCAGGCTGCTTGCCCTTATTATGTCATGTTCTTTTACCCGCTGGTTTTTCTCGTCTTTCTACTTCGACTTGTATCATTCAACATATCACTTGATGAATATTTTGGGCCTTCTCCTAATCCTGTTTTATTGCATCATTTTATTCTCCTTCACTCCGAACCCCAAAAAGATAACCGGTGCATTACATCATAATTGTATAGGCTTCTCATTCGAACGTGGATCACCTTCTCATATCATCTCTTACAGCAATTCTTTCCTGCCAGGAGCTTAACGGCAACTCCTTTTACCTCTTATGAAATGAAAATATCTCTGCTTTTGATAAATGGCTTGTTCTGCATTGCTTCCTGGTATCGTCGCTAATAGTTTCTGCTTCCATCTGCCATAGCTATCTTTGTACAACCAAAACTAACTCCCTTGTAGCTCTCCGAAATAGTGGGCATTTCTTAGTTAGTAGCTCATTATGTCTCTCCGTTGGGGAATAGAACACAAGTTTGCCATAAGGGGGATGGTTCATCAGGAATTCTTCCAACCATACCTATTCCCATGAAACATTACAAGCAGGACGTAGAATCGAGGCAAGACGGCTAGTTCTCGTCCAAATCATCAGATATTCGGCCAGGTCTCAAAATGGCTCAGCTTCTGGGTCAAGAAAGCTTTGGCCACAGCGCAGCTGTGACAGCATGTACCCAGGATGGCCATATGTGGAGTGTCTCTCTTCACATCCACACTGGAAGAGGCTGTCGATATCAATCACAACAATGCTGTGTGCCAGATAACGCAGCAGTCTTCTCGCCTAGCCCTCGGTTGAGAGCTGAATTCCACTATAGTGTATCTTACAGCACTCACTCCTCAACTTCATATTCTTCCATTTCGACCTTGAAGTACGCTGACACGGTCTCACGTTCAGCCTGCGCCTGTTCAGGATCCAACATAAACCGAATCGCTGTGTCTCGGCTGCGTTCGTGGGCTTTAGCAACAGAATCATGAGCCGCAGTAGGCATCATTGGGTTTATGGGCGGTGCGGGAGGTGTTTCGGGGCGGTCTTTGCTGTGTCGGTGATGGCTATTTTTAGATTTCTTTGAAGAAGTCCCGTTCGATACGCCATTGCTGTCTGCCTTCCTCTTCTTCCAGTAAGCGAACCGTGGAATCTTATAGGAGTCCGCTTCTTCGTTTAACGGGATGCGGATATTTAAGAATACGTCGAGGCTAAAGTCAGGGCCAACTGAAGTTGATGATCGATTATGCGTGTATAGTTCAAGCAGATCGAGTATGGTTTCTAGAATTTACCTGGTCAGAATAATAAACGATGATAAGGCGGGAAATTAGGAAACTTCATACCCATGACTTCAGCTCTGGATGTTTCCCATAATTTATATTCTTCCTCCGAGTGTATCTTGTCTACCGGCTCCTCGAGAAGCCTGGCTGCTAGCTCGAGACAGGCAAAGGCCATGGTAGCAGATGTTTGCTTTAGAGGGGCAAAAGTTCTGTACAGATCCAAACTTATAGTGTATGCGACTCGACCAACTTTGGAATCCTTATCAAGGCCGCACTGCCTTGTAAGTTTCATCAGGATCTTCTGAGGGTGACGATTTCGGAAATCAAACCCAGAGGATTCCAGCATCAGTCTCTCAAGACCGATAATAGACCGAGAATGGGTTTCAAAAATCTGCGAATGCCATAGTTAGAAAGGCGGCACAATAAACGTTTCGTGGGACGTATGAATGTCTAATGCAGTCTGTAAATACCGGGTCATCGGCAGATAATTGTTCTGTTGGAGGTAGTTTAAGATTATACGAGCAACATAGGATATCTCTAGATTTCTTTAACGTGTCCTCGATCTTGCACGCGGTAAATAGAGCAGCAGCAGCCGCTTCCTGTAACCGTAAACTTGTGAGTAAAAAGAACCTCTAGAAACAGCTGCTAGCAGGTAATAACATAGTCGTGATACATACTATGTAGTTATACTCATTGTCCGGGTGGACCAGCCGGAATTTGTGATAGTAGATTGACGCTGTGTTGAACGTCCTGACCGGCCTGGAGGTATTGATTAGCGAGTTGAGTAAAGAAACCAGAGATAGGGCCAAAGACAAATAGCAGAATCACACATACAGGTGAAGGGCTTTGCGAACATTATCTATCCAGGTAATTCCCTGGAGTCGATTGCTGTCTTCCCGGAGAGGATTAACCCCCGTCGCAGCAAAGCAATCTTGCACTGTTTTTTCAAATATATAGGGATTGGCGACCTGTATAAAGGATGGGTGAGGTGCCACCGGTGCTACATCTGCCGGCTGCGCCTCTGGGGTACTCTCCTTCGCCGTCGGCGACATATTTCAATGCCGGTCGTCTGGTGCATTCAAGTCAGCTGTAGCGGTGTTGAAATATATCCAGCAGGATAGACTAGCTTTCCAGAAAAGCGCGGTTGAAAGCTCGCGGCCGGCACCTATGGACGGTTGGCGCGCGGCAAAATGTATTTCCGGAAAAGGCAGTCCTGCCGCGCCAAACCCGACTCTTAACATACATATCATCTAGAGTTCTCCTTTCTCGAAAACAATGATCTCTATCGTTTTTACAAGAATGATCTGTCGTTTAGTGTGGATTTTCTCGTCTGGTTATTTAGGATACTCCAACGAGAGCTACATGAAAGCTAACGATTTTTCCTACAAAATACCCCGGCAGCGATGTAGACCAACCGCTCCATGAGCATTTCATCCGGATACCTGATTATTCCCACTCTGTTCACTACGTGCCTTTCTCAGATGCTTTTCCGTCTTGGAATGGTTGGTAAGGGCAAGACCATCCGTAAAAGAGCGATTACATGGCGAGCAGAAGTTATGTTTCTCCTGCTTTTGATGGTCCTTCAGGGAATTCAACTTCGCTGCCGAAAAGAGACATTGGGCTGCCATGCACTTATAAATATGCGACGTTGCCACATGCCTTTCGAAGCCGGACTGGCTACTCATGATCTCGTCACACTGATCACAGTAGCAGTGTTGAATTGTTCGTTGGTGCTGCTCTAATTCCTTTTGGGTTTGGAACACCTGTTTGCAAGTCGGGCATGGCATGCGCATATGGTATACAAGATTGTGTTTGCGTTGGACACTCTCGTCTCGGAAGTAGCAACAACACGCACCGCAAAAACTGTGGTTTGTTGCTTGCTGGTGAGCCCACAGCTCATCAACACTTGCAGATACCGAAGCACATGTTGGGCATTTGAAATTATGTGCCACATCTACGTGCTTGTCCAGGAATGTCCCATCCGCAAAATAAGCGTGGCAAAGGCCGCAATAATTGTGGTTTTCGGTCATCTGGTGATGCTGAAGCCCTATTAAGGTGTTGAAGCCCGCTTCGCATTGGAAGCAGATGATTCTATAGCTGGTTGTCGAGACTGGCTGTGATGGTGAACTATCAGGACTACACCAGCATCCTCTCTCGGATAGATGGGCCTGCCTACTAGGCGATGGTGGCCCTAAATTACAAGCTTTTTCGGGTAGTGCCGTTTTATTGAGAGCTTGGCCTGGCTTCCTGTCTAGAATTGCATGGTCGAAGTCACGGTTTCTAAGAAAAGTCTTCAAGGACTCGGATGTGATGCCCTGTTTGCTCTTCATGTTGGCAACCTGAACCCCGCTCGTCTCATCATCTTGCAGATCAAGAAGGCTTCCCAGGGTTGGGCGGATTACGTTGTGTTGCCCTGTATTCCAATGCGAAGACTCCATCAGCGTGTCATGACCACCAAGGCGACGTGGCAATCTGTTATGAATTGACGTGTTGACGCTGCAATCCTGGCTCATGTCGGGAAATTCTTTCGTAGGGGAGACTTGAGGTCCGATATGGCCCTGGACATTCCTATGTCTATGTTAGTTTTGACTTTTAGGTCATCATAATGGACACTTCTTCATACCACGAATGATTGTATCTTTCATGCTCTTGAAAAGTATACCAACTACCAAATCCCAGGTGGCATTTTGGACATGTTATAGCATTTCCTTCGCATGTATGTGCTCGGTAGGCCTCTTCTGAGGCCATTAATACCCCACAGCTTTCGCAATGGAACATTTCAGAGATATGCAGTTTAGCCTGTTATATACCCTATATCAGGCACGTAATAATATTGCTGATGTGCTAGAAACCATAGGCAGACAGATTTAGTCCCATAAACCTACAATGGATAGAATAATGCTTGCTGTTCTTATATATATGATAGAAACACTATGTTTATATGAACAGCAACTTGGAACACAAATGGCCTTTGTTTCCCACCTCTAACGAGCCTAATCTAAGGTTCAATTTTCATAGAAAAGGAGACATAGATGAAGGCGGACAATCAAGGAGAGTGGCAGCACAGCAATAAGATACTCCTATAAGGAGGCATCTATTAATGTTACTATACTTTTAAACTTCTAAATGGTGCTTGTTTGTTCTATCATGTAGCTCTACGGCACCTTAGCGTTATAGGAGCCCTATCAAATTTGACTTGTCTTCTGCTTAAATATTCCACAGATGTAAATAGAACGGAAAGTTGAACCACCTTACGACAAATTTGATATTCTAAGATACAATCTCTATTTACCGATAAAGCAATACAATACTATCTTTGATAGTTCCACCATAAACAGATAAGAAACTTTAGCTAGTAGTAGACACATGTACCTTAAACTTGTACTTCCAAGCCTACTTAGCTTAGCAATGACCTCATGATTAATAATGCATAATATTGTAGTTTGCTCTATAAAAAGCCGTCAAAGCACTTGAAATACACGGATTGGTAATTCAATTCCCTCAAAGGAAAAGAGGAGAAAATATCTAGAAACAATGGGACTTCCCCCTGATGCTGATATCCACCCAACTGCAACCGGTCGAGCGAAGGAGGTTGTTGACAAGCACTCCAAAGAGCAGCCACTCAAGTTATACTCAGGCTGGTTTTGCCCGTATGTTTCAAATTTCATTCTCTAACAGATGGACATAAAAGGATGCCATCTTCTCATAACAAGTTTCTTTGACAATTATTAACCAGGAAATAGGTTCGGTATGATACTACTCTCGAATCTCTCCATATAAACAAAGAACATACCTTGATAAAAGGTGGCCCTAACACACGAGTTATAGTCCAGCGAGTATGGATCGTCCTTGAGGAGAAAAAGATCCCATATCAATATATCGAAGTGAATCCTTATAAAAAACCGGACTCTCTTCTTGCCCTTAATCCACGGGGTTTAGTACCGACGCTTGCCTGTCCAACTATCCGGCCAGATGGGTCGACCGCCGTTAAGCCATTATATGAATCCACAGTGATCAATGAGTATCTTGAAGATGCATTCCCCAATCCGGAACAGCCATTGCACCCGGCAGATCCATACCAAAAGGCAAGGGGACGTATCTGGATCGACTATGTGACCTCGCGAATCACCCCTTCTTTCTACCGTTTTCTCCAATATCAGGGTGAAGAGGAGGGATTGAACAAAGCCAGAGAAGAGTTCCTTGGTCATTTAAAGGAGTTCATCCTGGCGATGGATGAGATTGGTCCTTTCTTTCACGGAAGCAATTTTATGATGCCGGATATAATGCTCGCACCTTTGGCGATTAGATTCTGGATTATTGATCAATTCAAGAAAGGTGGGCTAGGTATACCGGCTCCAGGCGAAGGAGGGAATGATGAGGTGGTTTGGAATAGGTGGAGAATGTGGTTGGCAGCAGTTGAGACAAGGGAAAGTGTGGCTTCGACTATGAGTGATAAAGAACACTCTATGCCTATTTATAAACGCTATGCAGATGATGTTGCTCAGAGTGAATTGGCAAAAGCAACAAGGGTTGGAAAGGGTGTACCTTGAACTTCTTCGTCATAGGTAGAATGAAATACCCCCTTTTGCGCCCTCAAAAAGAGGAAATGTCTAGATTATCATTTTCCATATTTTTTTAACAGCCTTTGCATTGTGGACATGGCAGATAGGCCATACCCCCCACCAAAAATGGCATTATGATTGAGTTGATGATATCTAGGAAATATACCAAGACGTCAGCGTTCCTTGTCGGATTTTTGATTTGTAATTCTGAGAGTGAAAAAAACCTACAATTCGTATAGATCAATCCGGTCTTCGTATTCTTCTACCGGTTCGGTTTTTGGCACAATCCGGTGATATTCTTTGAAGAACTGGCTCCCAAACCCGCCAAACATCTTCATGATACCCAGTTCAAATTCACTGTGGGCGTAGCATGAGGATGGGTCGTAGACCACGTCACCTACCACAGCTTCTTCACTAGCTTGTCCCGCAGACGCGCGGCGTATCTTCCCTACATCAGTGTTGCCGCTCCAGAGATCCCCATGGACAATAACAGGAGTTACCGGTTTCCCATTCCCTGCCTTGTCGAACCCAAGGTGGTCATCGCCCAATATGCGAGGAACGACTTCCTGGGCAGTCCTTTCCACCAGATCTCGTAAACGTTTATCTTTCCCGTTCCTTCTTTCAGATTCCTCAAGGACGGTTCTCAACCGTTGATTTGCGTAAAAATCTGCCCACGAACGTCTAAATTGATTGGGTTGCCTTACATCCCCACAGAAAGTCGGGACTGGAAACCCAAATTGAGGCACTCTCGCATCTTCCACGTTTCCATCATCACCTTCTGCACCATTCAACTTGAGATTTGTAGTTGCTGCCTGCCTGACCTCCTCACTGGATGGTGGGGCCGGTGCCGGGATGGAATGTAATTTGCCCAATCTAGCTGCTAAGCTGGCTGGGTCTGAAGCTGGTCTGCGGCCGAGAGTGCCACCCAGCTGCAAAAATTCCGTGACAAGAAACCAGCTTGACGATGCCTTGGGTATTGCTCCACCATTCTTATCATCGTCGTCATCTTTGACTTCACCCCATGCAATTGCCCGAGGGCACATATCTGGAACCGCACCGGAGATTGCATTAAGGCTTGTATATTCACCTCTAAACATGGCTCCTTCTTCTGGGAGAGATGACGACGAGGTGGATGATGATATTTTCACGAAGAAATCTTTCTCTTGGTTGGATTTGTTTTCATCCTTGCCTGTGCTGGAAATTGAGGCCTTAAGGTGGGCTGTTTGAGCGAAGCCCGACCCTCCATGAAGTGGCGTAAAGGACGTCCCAGCCCCATCTAGGGGCAGAGAGAGAGCCTTGAGGACAGATCTAGGAGCTTTACCAGCTGGACGAGGCATCTTTTCTGCGCTTATCTGTGTTGGAGAGACGATAGTCGCTTTATACTGATATTCTGATGAAGAATGTTGTTTTATCCGGCTTCTGGCCCTGTTTGTCATCCCTGGAAGTCGTTGACTATGAGCTCATCGCGCAGGCCTGGCCCATCACGTGTTTCACTCACTTCGAATACCACCCCTGAATATCATGAGGACAGCAGCGTGAAATGAAGATGTTTCTTTTGTAAAATATATTCTACACATTATGAAGCATAAGGAGTGGCTAAAATAGATACATCATCATGAGAAACTAACAGGTTAGACGGCATTTTATTGGCCCAAGAGCGTCTTCATCCAATCCAAAGCCGTTTTTGTCCGTTCTCTAACGTCGGATTCGCTATCAATTTCCAAACTGCTCAGACGTTCCATAACCCCTAGGCTCTTCAGCCTCATGGCACGCTCAACCCGGCTAGCTCTATCGGTCTTGTCATCATCAAGAGTGAGATTAATCACTATCCAGACGCAATTGGCCCGAATCTGCCAGTTCGAGTGGCTTAACAAGGCCATGGTTAGTTTGAGCAGGTCTTGGTGGAAGACTAGCAGGTGGCGATGTCGCGAGACGCCAGCGGCAATGTGGATCAGGACATAAGTCACTGCGCGGATTATTTCGGTAGGGTGGAGTATTGATTTTTGCTGTGAGGTGGTTGATTTGTCCTTGAAGGAAGCTATAGAGGCGTTGGCGGTGGGAAGGGGTCTAGGACGGAGTTTGCTTGCAAGGATATCTAGGAAGTCGGTCTGGCCGAACTTCTGGAGAAGATAGTCGATCATATCGGGCGCTCCCGGGCCACACATGATGTTTCGAAGCAAGTCGAAAAGCTCCTCCTGTGCTAGCGTATCGTCTTGGCGTAGTTTCTTGGTCTGGTCCAAATCTCCATTCAGCGCCAATCTGCGCTTCCGAACCTTCTCGGCGGAATGAGTATCAACGTCAGGTTTCGAGGTTATCGAACTATCTGGAATATGGCCATCGAAGTCCATCATAGGAGACTCTGATTCCAAGCTGCTGGGTATCACCGGGTTGAGGATGTCTACTTGTTCGCCAAATGAATTTGAGGTGCCCATCTCTATGAGTGAGGATGGCAACTCGCTTGCAATGTCGTCCTGTCGTCTCCTGGCATTGAGAGGATCGTTAGGGTCGTGAGAGAGAACCTGTTTGATCCACTCGATACCAAGAGCCTCTAGGATATCTTTCTTCATCTTGTTCGGTACATTATAGGAAATGTGCTTGAGAGACCAGAGGGATTCTATTCTAAGGTTTGCATTTGGTGAATGGGAATTTTCGCACAGTAGCGGGACCATGTTTGCCTCAAGAAGAGCCTGCAAGTAGGTTAGCTTGAAGAGTGATTCAATCATGAAAGGGATAATTTTTACGAAATATATATATATATATTTATATACATACCTCCTTCATTGGGCTGAAATCAAGGGCCAAATTACACATTACTGAAGTGGCCGCAATCTGTATTTCGACATTGCTGGATTTAACCAAGTCACATATTGGCGCAGCAATGCCGGCATCAATCAAGCTGGTTCTAAGCACACTGACTGATCGAGTCAACGATCTAGCAGCGGCACAAGCTGCAAGTATGACTGGCGTTGTATTCCCTTCCAATTCGGTAATGCAAGTCTTGTTTCCTAGAACTGTTGTCTCTGGATTCCAGGGTTTCATCGAGTCAATGATATGCTGAACAACACCAGTATCGCATATAGCCTTTCTGTAATCATCATTAACCAAGGAGAGTGCTGCCAGGGTTTTGAGAATGGCTTCTCGGTATTTTATCTTGGAGAGGGCCTGGCGGGTGAATCCTGGGGGTCCCAAAGACGTGTCTGAGTCTGTTGACTGAACTAGAACTGTGGCAGGTCTCTTTGTTGTACTCCACATGGGAGTGCCGGCTTCTGAAGTTGGCGCGAACGACTCTTTCAGCATTTGGGTGAGTTTCTTGATAGCACCGCTATCGACGGCAAATTTTTGCAGCTCTCGGCTATCCATGACCAGGGAGGCTAGCACAGCGGGAGCTTCCTCTTTAACACGCAGAGTGATTGAGTTCACGCAACCATCGAAAGTGGACGAGTCTTCAGCATGGTGAGCACTGTCGAGCATTCTAACTAGGAGCGGAACCAAGAGAAATCCGAGCATCGGGACGCGGCTCTTTTTCAGGAGATGATGGCGGAATAGGGTGGCAAGTATTCGAGCTGCCATGAGACGGACGTAACCACGGTCTGCTCGGGCAACATAAAGCAACCAGGATACCAACACGCTCTCTGGCTCTTCTGGAGCAGGACTGTCGGTACAAGGCGGTTGAGGGCCAAAGAACTGCCCTCGCTTGTCATACTGAGGTTGCGAGCCCAATGGGGGGAAATTGGATGAGCCATTGTTTTGCATTGGCTGCACTGACGGGAGAAGGGAATCAATGGGATTCAAGACGTTGCGTTTGGTAAAGCCATAACCGGATGAATAGGGAGATTTCCATGGGCCTTTCTTAGCCTGGCCGAGGTAGAGGTCATAGAATGACCGGGGAAAGACGGTGACCAAAGCGGGACATGTCAAGAGATGTTCTGCACGAGCCGCGGACTGTTCGATGATGACGGCAATCGCATGGAGAATGGGAGTTAGTTTGGCATCGGCCGGAGCAGGATCCGGTATGTATCCCAATGCGCCGGAGTTGGTACAGGAGTTCTCTGCTCCGGGAAGAACAAACCCTCCCGCAACGACGAAAGCTGCCAGCCTTAAACCTAGGACATCCAAAATGCCGCACTCAGCTAGAAGGCTCTTCTGCTGCTCTCCGGAGCATGTCTTCGAGATGAGGTCTGCTACAAGCTCTATGCAAGGTTGTGCACCGGGAGAGTTGGCTGGTTGCTGTAGAATGCCACGGAAAGTAGGGATATACTTGCGGGTGAAGAGCAGGGCGCCCATGGGTTGTGTCTGGTTATCTACATTTTGATATACCAAGGCAAGCTGATCCGCAATGGTGTTGAGGGTTCGAAGGACAGCGAGGGCGAGGGATCGAGGACAGGAGGGCGATGATAGTACGGAGAGCAACGAGGGTATGGTCTCTCCAGCTAAAATAGGCGCGGTATACGCCGGTCCACCTAGCAAGAAAGTAAGAATTAGCATGCCTGATACAGATCAAACAGAAGAATAGCAATAAGGGGAAAAAAAAAAAAAAAAAAAAAAAAAGGCGCATACCAAGGGTGAGGCTGCCGATAATGGTAATGGCCTGGAAGCACATCTCATCCTCCTCTGTCGTGTGCTGTTTCGGGCTCTGAAAGTCGGCCTTCCTGGCCACGCCACGGCGGCTCAACAGGACATCTGAGAGGAGTGGCAGGACGCCTAGCTCTGTCCAGGCCTGTTTCTTCTGGTCATGGCCGATGATATCGTTCTTGAGCGCGCGGAGGGCGGCAATCCGACCAGCGGTTGAGTCCGCGTTGCGAACATCGTCGAGGAGGTGCGGGCTAACGACTTTCGTCATCCTGCAAGAAGTATCAAGGCAGGCAGACTGACGACGTGAGGCCAGCCCGCAGTACTACCGGATGGAAAAAGACGGAGGAATGAACAGCTTCTCTCGATTCTTTGCCTGGCTCTTGTGTTTTGGTGTCTGAGGCAGGCGGGACGAGAAAACGGTGTAGGACAGCCGAGAACAGGAGGGCCGGGGAGGCAAACAGGGAGAAGAAGAAACAAAGCAGATGCAGCGGAGATCGTCACGCAGGTAGTTATTCCACACGGCCTGCGGTAGGTAGGGTAGGATATCGAGCGAGGGAGCTCGACTCCGGCGTTTTGGCAGGAGAGGATTCGGTGAGTTAAGAAGTTAAAGACCCGAATAGACAACTAGGAAGTTAAGAGTAAGTAGTTAGTTAGCTCTCGAAGTTGACCCCTGCCAGCGAGGAGCCCACAACTGTCCATGTCGGCACCCACTCACGCTTTCTCGCTCTCCTTTGAGTCTGGCTGGCGTCTTGTGTCTCTTCTTCTGCGCTCCAAGAGAGATGTTTGTTCTTTCTCTTTGGCCGCCCAAGAAAAGGACGCCCGTCGTCGTCTTGCCCGAAAGAGGACTGCTTAGGTAACCTAATTATCTAAGCGAAATGCTGTCCCAAAGCAGCCTAGCGCCGATCATCTTATCTAATCAGGACTCGGTCTGGCCCGGCAATCTCTAGCCAATCACCGTCGCCGCTGCTTACCTCCTTAGTCATCACATCTCCAGATCACATGACTCTATACTCTTCTCACGTGATTGAACCCTAAAAGGAAGGGCGTTTCCCCTTTTGTCTTTTCTGCCGCCCGCCACCGCCTTCCCTTTTTTTGCAGTTTTATTTTTTGCAAAAAATAAAAATAAAAATAAAAATAAAAAAATAAACACCGCAAAAACTTCCTTTTTTCTTTTTTGCAACTTCAAGTCTTCGACCTTTTAAGGCTTTTTCGTTGTCTTCTTCGTCTTCGTCTTTTCCCTTCGCGCTTTTGCTGGCCTCGTCTCGTTTCTTTTCTGATATCCTCTTGACCTGCGCCCAGCCTGCCCTGACTCTCCTCTCTCTCTCTGTGTCCCTGGGCCCTTTTCTCCTCCTGCTCCTCCTCCCTCCTTGCTATACGATGCGCAGCTCGATGTCGCTGCAGCCCGCACGCTCGCCCCTGCCGCCTCGCCATAGACCCTGTGCTCCTCGCCCACGTGCGCCCCTCCATGCACATCGCCAGCAGCGACTCCAGCAGCGACTCCAGCAGCAGCAGCGAGAAGGAGACGGAGAAGAAGAACTCGCAGACGCAGACTCGCAGCGGCGGCGATGATGGCCTCCTCCGCCGCCTCCCTGTCGCCGACCACTGCCGCGCTGCTACGCGCCTCGCCGAACTCTCGTCCTCACCACAACCACAATCACAACCACAACCACAACCTCAGCTCCAGCCAGAATCACCAGCAGAATCAGCAGAGCTACAGCAGCCTCCAGCAGCGTCCGTCTCCTCTCCTGGCCTCGACCACTCCTCGCTCCTCGCCGCGGCAGACAGAGACCAGCCAGCTGCAGCAGCATCAGCATCCGGCAGACAGCGGCTCCTGCTCCTCGCCCGAGATCGAGCAGCTGCGGACGACGTTCAAGCGGCAGACGGTAGATGCGGGCACCCAGTACTCTCGCCCCTCGACCCCGTCTGATACTGCTGCCGCCGGTGAGAGTTCACGTATGCCGGGCACTGCTATAGGGACCAAACGCACCCCTCCAGATGCGACGAAAGTGATTGCGGCCCCCGGACCTGCGTCCGCTCCAGCTCTCTCCAGAAATACTCACTCCCAGCAACAACAACAACAACAACAACAACAACAACGGCAGCAGCAGCAACAGCAAACAACGACAACTGCCACAGCAACAACAGCAACAGCAACAGGCACGCCAGCAGAACCAGCGCCGGCAGCAATTGGACGATGATGACAGGCCGCCGGAAGGTTCGGCCTCCAAGAGGTTAAGGCCTGCCAAACCCCCGGTCAAGCTTCTCCCTCGACGTTATGAAGCTGCAGACCCGCGGGACCTGGTAGTCCTGATCTCAAGCATGATCATGGAGCTCATCCGCTTCAACGACCAGATCCCGCTCCGGGACGGCAGGCTGACTCGGTTTCACTCCCGCTCTCCGCCCCGGATATCGGTCCAGGACTACCTGCAGCGTCTCACCACTCACGCAACGCTCTCGCCTCCCATCCTGCTAAGCATGGTGTACTACATAGACCGTCTTTGCGCGCTGTACCCGGCCTTCACCATCTCCAGCTTGACCGTCCACCGGTTCCTCATCAGCAGTGCCACCGTCGCCAGCAAGGGGCTCAGTGACAGCTTTTGGACCAACAAGACATACGCCCGAGTGGGAGGTATCAGCGTGGAGGAACTGGCCCTCCTGGAGCTAGAGTTTCTCTGGCGGGTGGAATGGCGTATCGTCCCCCAGCCAGAGGTCCTTGTTGACTACTATCTCAGCCTGGTCGAGCGTTGCGACGACTACGAGATGCAACCAGAGCTTCCTCCGCCCATCCCCCCGGCAGTCACGGCAGCCGGAGGTGCTCGTTCAATCCGGGCTCCTGCTGCTGCTCCTCCTGCTGCTTCTGCACCTGTCCCGAGACCCGCACCAGCTGCTTCCTCTGCGCCAACCGACTCTCAACCCAAATCCCACGTAAAACCTGAGCCTTCAACCACCACCACCACCACTACTGAAAAGACCGAACCAGTCTCGACGCAGAGCACGCCATCTTCTTCCACATAGCTCATAATAATCAACCCAACGCTATAATACTGGGTTATTCCGCGTTCTCTTCACGTTCTAGCTCATGCAATGCTTGGTTCGGGATTCTCTTTTCACAACCCCCCCCCCCTTTTTTTTTTTCGGCTGGCGGGCTTCAGGCGTTTGGGTTTGTTCTCTTCGTGTTTATTCTTTTATGCAAATAGATAATTTTAGAAAAACGGCTGGAGCTGCTTTACTGGGCTTTTCCGTTCAATCTTTGATCTATACATACGTGTGGTAAATAGTTCTCACGCAAAGAGAGTCAACTGTCAGACAGCGCCAGTTTCACATGGCGCTGCAATTAGTTAATGCTACTCTCTCCTCTTCTATTCTGGTCTGGGCCCCCCCGCCTATATCAATACTACCTGCAGTATACAAGCGACCATGCATAGCTCTCTGTATCCTATTCACACCTACTACTACAAATATTCAATGCATCACCATGACAATACTGGAGTGTTCAACATCCCCCTTTTTGCCGATCTATGAGTGGAGTTTTAGTTAAGGGCAACCAGGGCTTGGCACAAAATTCAACTCCAACTTCTCTTCCCAACCGCGACTACTAAGTGTAGCATAGCATTGCACACAACATTTGACAGCTACGGACGATAACTTGACGGCCCATGCATGTCGATGGTAGTACTTGGAACATTCTACAAACTACAACATGCCGTTGTGCAGTCTGTCTTGCCACAGCTAATCTTCCGCCCAAAGGTACATAGACAGACCCATTTCTCCTTCTACCGGGATACACTGCCGTATGACTAACTCAGCATATAGTCATATCACTCTATCAAAGCCGGCTTCCATACCCGTACCATGGCAGTTGAGGAAAGATTAAGGGGTATCAAACCCTTACAGGGAGAACTGGACACTCTGCCTTCTATCCAGGAACTTCGGCCAGTTGATTCATTTGGTTAGAATCGCCTCACCCTCCACCATGTTGAAGCAGGCCGTGTTTTAACAGACCTATAGAAGAAGCATACGTCGCTGAGATCGACATAAAGTCGTCCAATGTAGTCGTCAAACTACTTGATACCCATTACCCGAGAAACCCTGAAGTCAGCCGGTCCCATCTGCGCAGGCTACTACGGCCAGAAAATCTCCCGGACCCTTTGAGACAGGAGCTTGAGGAGGCCCAAGGACCAAAGCCCACTGCTTCAATCCATGTGCTCATCCCACCACCTTTGCCAGAGATATCAGAGCTGCAATCCCTACTGGCACCGTATACCCCGAGAATATCACCGCCCAGTCACAGTGGATCCGACACCACCACCACCACCACCACCACCACCACCACCACGGAACAACCCTCATCGTCACTAGAACTAGAAAAGCTACCTACAGTCCGGATCCAAAAGACATTCATCTCCACCAAACCACCTACAACGCCTGCCGAAGCACTCGAATGGTCCCGCACAAAATGGTCCACGATATATAACCCTGCAGCACGAGTTGCAGCCCACGCACCGCCTCAAGTCCAGCTTGTGCGAGCCAAAGCTTCAATATATTCCCGAGCAGGCTACTTTTTAGCCTTAGCAAAGGAGGTAGCGAATGAGACCCTACAATCCGGTCGAGGCCGTGGTGTAGGCGTGGTTATCGTCGACCCTGAACTCACAGTCGGGAAGCCAGATGACACAAACGACCTATTGAATGCCGTTGTGGCAGTTTCAGGGGATACGAGGTGGTGGAAAGCTTCGCTCGAACATGAGCACGAGCGCAAACAACATCAGGAAAAGGAATATCCTATTGACGATGAGGCTGGGCCCGAAAGCCATGCGGTTATGCGGGGCATATACATGGTGTCGAGAAAACGAATGGCGTTTAACAAGCCTGCCACCGATGAACTGGAAGTCTCTGCTCCTTCGGAAGTAGAGTCCACCCCGATATCATTGACCTCACTTGAATCGCATTTCTTTCAATTGCCTAATCTACTCAAGTCCTCGAAGGGTGGGTATCTGTGCACAGGCCTCGATTTGTACGTTACGCATGAGCCATGTATATGCTGCTCGATGGGGATGCTACTTTCGCGTTTCCGAAGCATCACCGTTTTGAATTCCGGTATGCGAAGGTCCGCGGAGAGCAATGCGCTGGACGCTGTGAATGGGTACGGACTGCACTGGAGAGAAGAGCTTAATTGGAGAGCCATTGGGTTCGAGTTTTTCGAATCAGGAGGTGGGGAAGGCAAGGCTGAAAGGGAAAAGGAGTTTAACGCTTGAGCCATTGTCACATATTGCTTTTGTTGCATTCTACGGACGGGGGAAGGATAGACAGGCATCGCATTTCGTTGGTATAATTGAGCTCGTTTGCCTGCTTTGTGGCATGGCGCTTAGGGAAGGGGGGGTGATAAATAGCACAGCTTTTACTCAAGTGTGGTGCTTGGCCTGTCAACTTGAAGAGCATGAAATAAATAAGTACAAGTTAAAATATGTGGAAACAAGAATAGGTGTTTTTTTTTTTTTTTCTCGAGCTTTTATTTTTCAATGGAATAAAAAAGAAAACAGATGGGTGGTTGGTAATTAGTTAGTACATAGGTAGGATAGAATAGAACCGAAATGCCAATTAGACCGATTTATTTTATCCCCAACCCCCAGAAATAACCGGAAAAAAATGACAAGACAAAAAAAAAGGAAAAACAAGCCCGCCTCCATTAAATGAGAATGAGATGAATCATAATCACCAGCATGCATCATAATCCCAATAGCTGATTTTGTAGAGTAATACCATTCTGCCGCCGTGAACCAGGCCGTAGATGTGTCACAACAGAACGTTGGTCATCATCATAGCCACATTAAGGAATGGGAACATAAATCGAAAGTGAGATGGAGAGGGTGGATGAGAGGGTTAAGCCTCTTGGTCTTTTACTTTGCGTCTCGGAGAACGGCTGCCCACTGAGTAATTGGTGGGATTCGGTGGAGAATGGGGTCATTAGGTGTTTTTTGAGCAATGGAGATGAACAATGCTTCGAGGCGCTGGATCAGAATATCCATGATGCGAGGTCCAATTTCGCTAATGGAAGGGTCCTGGATGTCAAAGTCAGTAACGGTAGGTTATATCCGTAGGATGACAAACGGCTTACCGAAATATTGACAGTGCGAAGAACGTGCTGCAACCAATTCAAGCGCTCCATAACGTGGGTGTCCATAGAAGCGGTCACTGCTGCACTGACAGAAAGAGCAACTACAGGTGACAAGCTTCCGAGGTACGATGGATTGTAATTCACAAATAGGTTACTGAAGAGTTCAGACTGCTGGGAAGATTGAAGCCACTATGCGAAATATGTCATTAGTATTAAACAAGCTTCAAACTGGAGTTATTTCATGGCACGTGTGGATATACCTTAATAGACGCCTCCTCGTATCTTCTCTCCTCCATAAGCTGGCCGATCTGAGTAAGTTCGCTGGGTTCCTCAGAAGGTTGGACGTTATGAACGTCGCTTTGTTCGGCGACGGCTTGCTTCTGCGGGGGCTCTGGCTCCTTCACAGGCATCTGCTTGTGGAGCTTGAGTATCTCAGCGCCGAAACTGTTCTGAGCCTGGGCAATTGTGGACATTGAGTCATTCATGTTGCTGACCAATGACACAAGCTGGTCAATTTTGACGCTGTCCTTGATTTGTTGGTTTTCAAGATGCTTCATTTTGGTAGCGAATTTCCGTTCGACATCTCTGGCGACCTTCTCCGCAGTATGAGCTTGCTCCTCCTTGAATACCGAGATAATATTCTTAACGGTGTTTGAAAGCCCCCTGTCAAGGTGACTAGTGATGAAGGGCAGCATAACGTCAGTCATGGCGCGGACAGTAGCAGGAGTTTGCATAGCTTTAGCAATTGCGTCTGGCAAGGCAGCCTTGACTGCACCATTGATTTGTCTATCAAGCGCAGAAGCGGTATTATCCTTCAAAGCTGGAAGCACAGACTGCTTAATGCTTTCGGAGACAATGTGGGCAAGTGTTTTCTCAACATTTTCAGACAACGTCTTAGAAACTAGGCGTAAGACCTCATCCTGTCGAATAGTCGCAAGCTTGTCTTGAGCGCGACGATCGTCTTCGAAACGGCGATATACGGTATCAAGTCCACCATTAAGAGACGCAGTAAACATCGATGTCAAATTCTGTTCGATCTTCTGCACCTCCTTAGACAAAGTTTGCATAGACATAATCGATTCGCCTGGTATTTCGGCCTCGACCTGGCGAGACCGAGGTTGCTCTACTGGGGCATGTTTTCGACCAATGACCTGCTTAACAGGCGACAGAATTGGGGCATCAGAAGAGTCTTCTGTTGCCTTCGTGGTTTCCTTCAGTTTCGCTGCAACTTCTTTCTTCTTTTTCTTTTTGTCTGGCTTTTCGCCTGCGGCCTGTTCCTGCTGAGGCTGGGTAGTAGTAGACGCGGATTCCACTACCGATCTCTTCTTTGGAGACTCAGGAACAGACAAGTTGGTAACAGATGCAGCTTCCTTCTTCGTTTCTTTATTGTCGTGGTGCGGGCTCTTGGAAAGTGTACTGCCTTCTTCACCTCGGCTGCTATCATCCGCTGGCTGGACAGGTTGGATATCTCTGATCTCAACATACCCCTTCTCCAATGCATCTACCGATTCAACAATTTTGTTGTCGATGTCCCAGCCCAGGTCAAGCTTCTTGATGCTGAGGCAGGTTACTCCTCGCGAATGCATAACATACAGCTCAAATAAACCATTATCCTCCTGGCCCGGCAACTTGGTCAATGGGAGAAGTTCAAGACTTCGTAATTGACCGCGTGAGCCAAAAGAGATTTCTCGGATTCCGCTCATGCAAGCAGTTGAGTCGGGTTTGGGAAGGTCAGGATCTTTGTTCGTCACAGCCTGAATGAAAGCAGCCTGGGACATTGGGGGAAGTGCATATCTGGGTGCAGACAAATGAATAAAGTAGATTGAGTTTCTAGTGGGGTGGCCAACGACGATGATGCCAGAACCTGGGTGGTACGCGATGCTGCAAATTGCGTCCGATTCATTACCGTGAGGGAAGTTCAACTCCTGCACGGCCTTTCCTAGGCCTAGGTCCCAAAGCTGCAGAGTATGGTTTTGTTTCAAACCCACAAGGATGTATCTCAGGGCATGGGCCTTTAGATAAGGCCTCTGTTTGTCAATGAAAACAACAGAGGTTGGCCAGCACTTTTCATTGGAGGAACCAGTAACAAGAGTCAGGAGAGGGATGCGAATATCGCATTTGTTGGCCATTAGCATTTCATCAATGTCACGGAGATCCCATAATCTCAACCTGCCAGTCTTGTCGAGCGACGCAATGACGGTATCATCACCACTGAAAACGAAGTCCTTACCGGCCTTCCCGGTAGCAATCTTGATAGACTTCTCCTTGAAGTACTTTTCGGTGTCAACTTTACCTGGGGAGGTGAAACCATACTCGGCCAAAGCGACACGAGGTCTAACGATGTGAATAGACTTCCCACGGCCTATAGCGAAAAATTCAGGATGGCGAGAGCTTTGCTTCGCGCGGGTCTTCAATTGTCCGCCAGAGGTATTCTCGTCAGATGTTGGGAAGGGTGGGAAGATCAAGCTCTGAGATTCAAGAGTGTCTGACTCGAAATAATCATCATCCGCACGGGAAATAGTAGTCCAGTAAACGGAGCCGCTAACGCCAATACCGAGGAAAGCCTGCTCTTTGATAGCAGAACCGGGCGGTGCCTGGGCTACGGAGACGTTAAACATTCTGTCATTGGTTGAGCGGAAGATCTGTCGGTCATGGCCATCATCCTGGCGAATGATACGGGCTCCGCCGTTTTTCGCAAGAGCATAAACGATATACTCAGAGGTCGCTGAGGTGAGTGAACGATCAAGCTGGTCAAAGCCTTTCTTCAGGCGGGCAATATCCATCACTCCATCGTCACGAACGCCAACGGGTTTCAAATTTGTCTTCCACGTAATGGATACAAATGGCTTCAACGGGAAGTTATAGACGGGGACAATGCGATCAACCTCCGCCTCCGTTTCCCAGTTATCCGCCACATTTTCGTTTTTAGTCTCCAATTTGGTAATTTTAGCAGTCTCGTCGTCACCGGAAATAGTTACAACTTTGGCAGGTTTCTTAGCATCTTCCTCCTCTGGAGGCTCTAAGGCACCGTGCATAAGTTTGGGCGAGTTGACCGTAGCAGTTCCCGGGATATCACTTCCAGGAGCAGAAGGCTCAACGGTGAGCTTCTCAGGTACCGGTGCAGATTTCTCCACTTTAGTATCTGAGACAGCAACTGAAGTGCATTCAACCCCTTCGGCAACTTCAGGAGTAGAAACCCCTCCTTTGTCCCGATCGGTAGATTCATTGGGCCCAGGAGTCGCAGTTTGCTGCCCTTGGACGCTCTTTGGTGTAGGCTGAGCAACAGAAGGCTTCGAAGCCTCGGGTGAATTGCGCTTGGCTTTTGGAATCTCCTTTCCTGCTGTGCCAGTTCCAACCGAGGGGCTGGCACGGCCGGACTGCGGCTGGCTGTTCGGGGGCCGATTCCTCGAAGATGCCGCAGCAAGGTGCTCGAAGGGATTGACATGGCTGAAGATGGTTCCTTTGTTTGCTGCTTTGGTTTGCAACGGATCAAATTGAGTAACCTCGATAGCATCAGCCGAGCCGAAATTCCGGACCGAAGGGTCTTTACGTTCCTCAGTCGAAGAGCCGGAGAGATCCGCTGGAACCTCACTGATATTGGTATTATTCATAGCTTGACCCGAGGTTTGAGGAGCAGATGTTAGATCGCCCCCCTTTGGATTTTGAGCGGGTGGCTGGTTCAACAATCTCAGCAGCATCTCCTGAGTTGCGTCCCCAGAAGGCGTAGGAGCCACACCCGGCTTTTCAGCTGGGCTGTGTCTCCCTGGCACGGCAGATGACGGGCCTGGAGGAGGAGAAGCAGCACAAGTCGGTGGACCACGGAGGGAGGCGAGTATATCAGAAGCTGAAATGTTGCGCTGACCAGGCATACGGAAACCATTGCCGTTAGCACCATCATGCCCAATTGGTTCAACACGCGCTGGGGTGCCGGATGGGAGTCCCGTCTCGGCTGGCGGGTTGGAGCTCTGTCCGCCTGGAGGCTGGCTAAATTTCAGCAATTTGAGCAAGTTGGCGCGATCGGTGCTCATGGATCGCTGATTAACCTCGTTCTGTGGGGTGGAATTGTTGGGGCTTATCACGTCCGATCCATGATGAGGAGGGTTGGAAGGGGGTGGAGGGCTAAGGATAGGCGAGGAAGCGTATGGCGCGGCATAGCTGAACTGCGTAGGCGACATGATGCCAGGCGATCCCCCGCTCCGTTGCTGGTGCTGGTGTTGAGCAAACTGCCCAGTATAAAAGGGCGACTGACTCTCATAAGAGGGTCCGCTAGGAGACGGGCGAGGTTTTATTCTCGCGAGCAGAGCTTGCAAGTCTGCAGGGGAGCCGGAACCAGCCATGGCAAGGAGCGACGGTAGCTCAAGCTACCCGGGACCAGGTTGTAAGAGAAGGCGAGAAAGGGAGAAAAAAAAACGCGACACCAAACTGGTAGACAACCGTGCTAATGCAATTCTAACGAAAGAAGAAGAGAAAATGGAAGAGAGAGGGAGGTGAATTGAACGGGATGGAGATGAAGAAGATGAAGTTGGAGGTTGGAGGTTGAAGAAGCGAAAATAATAATAATTTGGTCGGTTTCAGTTGGCGGTCGAGCTGTTTGCACTGTTTGCAAGAATAGCTTAGTCAGCGACCGTTTCGGACTTAGAAAGTTGGCAGGCGAAGAAAAGAACGACTTTTGGACCTGCAACGAACGGTGATGCTGCCGGGGATCGAGAGCAAGAGAGAGAGAGAGAGATAGAAGACTGGAACATAGGATCAAGGCTTAGGAAGAGGCAGAAAGGAAAAGAGGAAGAGGAAGAAAACAAGAGAGATATTGAAAGAGAGAGAAGAAGAAAGTGACGGCTGCAACATCCGATGGTGAGCTGCTAACCAAGGGTTCACACCTGCTTTATAACGGCATCGGTTCCTTTCTACTGGCTGGCGGCCCCGATATCCAAATATGTTTTGTCTTAGAAGGTAAGCAGACATATTCCCATGCTTGGAGTGCTCTATGTACGGCCTTGGAACGACGACGGCTAACCTATATTGCACAGCTGGCTTCCCCTCCTTTTCATTCCAACGAACGCAAGCCCTCTGTTTATCCTCTCCTTCGTCACCCTCACTTACATCCTCCATCGACCCTGTATATACTGCTCTGCCCTCCTTCTGATCCTGTTCATCTCATCATGTCACTGGTCGGACCGCTGCTTCTTTGACCTCAAGGCAGATTGGTTTGCCCCGCGCTTCGCTCATTTGCCAGTAACAGCCCCGACGATGAACGCAACTGCGACGACTCCGGCTCTTAACTCGACTTCCAGCGAGTTGACCGGGTATGTGCTTGATACCGTGAATACAACAGCCACTGCCCTGATGGGGGCTGCGTTTGAAGAAGCAAAACGCCGTGTCATGCCGAACGCATCTTTGAGTGCCAACGAACCAGAATGGACTGGTATTGGCCTCGAGTGGTTCAGGAGTTTACTGGGACGCAGGGAGTGGACTCTCCCGTGTGTCGACGTGAAGGTTAGATTGTAGATCAAGAGAGACCTTTTTCTATTCGTTACTCTGACAAATTTGAATACGCATGCAACTATATCGTGCTTTCTTCGGCGGTTGTGGACTTGCAATTTTTTTATTTTACTTTTTTTCTTTTTACAATGAGCAACCTTCATGTCTTTTATGATGCACGGCCGGTTAGAGCGTATCATTATATTGTATTTTTGTTCCCTTTGGTCCTGCGCATTCACTTAATACCCCCTTTTCCCCACGGATCTAACAACTAATGTATACCGCGACCTGTACTTTGTTCCATCAATTGGGGCCTTTTCACCCAAGCTCCTTAGGCTTGTTATAAAAAACGTCCCAGAAAGCAAGCTTCTGCCAGACCAATCCAGAATGGGCTATATTAAGCACCCAGCTAGGCAGCCAAACCTTCTTTCGCTAGCGTTGATGCTCGACTTGAAGGTATAAAGTCGACACGAAACCTCCCGTAGACTGGACTAAAAGAGTCAAGCGAGTTATACTTGTTTTCATTGGATTAATGCTCAAACAGATACAATGGGTTTCTCACACGTTGGCCTGACAGTCCCAGACGACAAGTTCGAGGAAACGGTCTCTTTTTACTTAGCTGCTCTAGCTCCGCTGGGGTTCAAAGAGCATCTCCGGCCCCATCCAAAAGTAGTTGGTATGGGCGTGTATTATCCTGAGTTCTGGATCTCTTCGAACGCGGTGCCTAGTTCAAGTGCCGGTGTTGATGTACCTGCTGGCAACAAGAATGTTGTGTTTGGTAGTACGCATGTTGCGCTCAGCACGGGGAGTAAGTGATACTTCTATCTTTTTCAAGGAGCTCGGTATATGCAAAAGGGCGGGTTCTAACCGTCTACCATGATATAGATCGAGAACTAGTTCATGCATTTTATGATGCTGCGCTGAAGCATGGCGGAAAGTCGAATGGTGGACCTGGTGTACGACCTCAGTATACACGATTCTACTACGCTGCGTTTGTGTTTGACCCGGCAGGAAATAATATCGAAACAGTATGCCTGTGGCCGGCCTGGTGTCATTGGAAGTACTGGTTTGGCATGGGTGTGTTTGGCAGACAAAAGACTGAGTAGATGGGAGGTCTGGGAAGGGAGCCAGTCAACTTTATAAGTCTGTTTATTCTATATACGTTAACAATACTAGCTAGTACAGGTACATACCTGACGGTGGAACCAATAGAGAAAGCATTTAAACAAGCTAGGAGTGCAAGACAAAGACGAGAAAAGGAAATCAATAACTGAGGAAAGCAAAAAAAAGGGAAAAAGATACCAAGGAGATTCATCAACGCAGAAAGACATATTTGACTGAAACATTGTAGGAACGTAGAGCAGTAGAGGAAATTGAACCAGCGTACACTAAACCAAAGTGAGTATCATAAAGCAGGAGGTAAAAATAGTTGCCAGATAGGGGATGTCGAGGTAAGAGAGAAGGGTACCAGGGTGAGGGTTGAAATTATAAGATTAACATTCCATATGGTGTGGTATGAGCGGTTTGGACATCAATTAAAATGTTGATGAGTGGAAAAGGATAAGGGGACAGGGGAAGAGCATAGAGGTGGAAAAGGAACGGCGTGGAGGTTTTGGATATGTAGAAGTCGGTAAGTAGGGACACGGTATGGGGAGGGGGTTGGGTATATGGGGCCATCCCAAACATCTTGCGATAGAAAATGGCCTGTAGATATAATAAACAGAAAAATGAGACAAAGTTCGAACATTCGGCAATTAACCAACGTCTGTTTTTTTTTTTTTTTTTTTTTTTTTTTCAATCTCTCTTTCTTTACTTTCACGTCTCTCGTTATATTCAAATACTTCATTCTGTTCATTCATTTGCATTTTCCGGTTCGAAACGTCAAGGGATATCTTTGTCGGCATCTCACTCGTAAGTAATAAGCGATATCCGTTAATTCGAGATAGGCATGGCAAGTCAAATTCAACTGTATGCTCCGCCAACGTTCATTGGCCAGTCATCTTCAGTAATGCTGCTCCAGAAAACCCACACCATATTGACGGCACCAAGATTGAAAAGGGTCTCAAAGAAGGCACCGTTGATTTTTCCGTCGGTGGCATTGCAGAGGTGTGTGCTAATAACGAATTGGAAAATCTGACTCAGAGCAAAGAGTAGGCCAGCAATAGAAAGGTATACTAGGAAAAGTTAGCCTAAGCTATGGGGTGGATAGGACTAGAGAGTAACTTACGCATGGGTCTCTTCTCCTTGAGCACCTTGACAACCAAGAAGGTCTCAAGAAGAAAGAATCCGACGATGCAAATTAGTGGGAAAAGAAGATATAGAATGTATAGTCCTATGTTTTGGTTGGGGGTGCGGTGGCTGGACTGGAAGCGGTCCGTCCATGCAAAGGCGGTATCGAGGGCAATGTACCCAGTACCGACGAAGAGGATGAGAGCCGAGGTGACAAGAAGGCCAAGTGAGACGGCGGTACCATCATCAATGAGCTGGTAGCCGACAATGGCATTGAGAAGGAGCAGCCAGGCAGTGGCACAGATGGCAGCAACATGAGCCGCGGAAAAGCCCTATATAGATTACAATAGTCAGTGGAAAGCAACTCGAACATATCTGGAGGTAGATATATGCACCTTTCTAATAGAGTCGCTGAGTGGGAAAGCGCCGACTGAAAAGATCTCGCAAATAGAAATGATGATGAAGCCGATCAGGAACAGTTGTATTTCCCTGCCATTCACAGTTAGTCGAGAGTCAAAAACTCTGCTGATCCAACAGAAAAAAAAAACTAAAAAAAGGCCTCACCTTCGTCCGACTGCAGCCCTTTTTCTTTCCGACCGCCATATTAAAAACAGTGTCGAGAAGATGGCGATGAAGCAAAGTAATATGGAACCTAATCGGATCTGGTAAGTCATGATGTTCGACCATAGATAGCTTTCGAGGGATATATCGTAGCCGTACCCAGGTTTCCGATATGTCGACCACTGCTAAGATTAATTCCCGTCAAGGCACACCCGCCATACTTTTCATTTGGTGGTTGATTGTCCCGGATGAAGAGCTGTCATGGCCGTCAGTACATGGTATATAGAACCTGCTACGCCCAGATCGATAAAGGGCCAAGGCTGGAAAACGTACATTGCACACTGGAAGTGTCGAGTCCCGGCAGAAATCCTATACTCCCAAGTCAGCGCCATGTCCTCGCAGTAATTCATCCTAATTTTCCGGGGTGCCTGAGCTCCAGCGCTGTCCAAAGCAGTCCCGGAAGAAGCAACAAGGTGAGGTCCGGTGGTGTGCGTACGTGAAACTTTCCAAACTGCGTCGACCCCATGATGGGACTCTTTTCTGCCCTAGCGAGCCTATGCGTCTTTTCTTCCCCCCTTGGGTAAACACAAGTATGTAGCGACAGTCGATAGAATCCAGCAATGGCAATTCAGCAAGCAAAAAAGCAAGAAACCGAGGTTTTCGTGGTATTCAGTCTTGATGTGGAGTTGCTGGTCGGTGTGATAAGGCAAGCGATTCGATAAAGGCCAACCAAGCGCTCAACAGCCTGGTTGGGAGTGGCTTCGAGCGCAGGAACTCGGTGGTGCAAAAAGGTGTCGCAGCGAGGAAGAGGGCGCTGTCGAATGTCTCGAGGGCGAGGTTGTCGGCGTCTGGAGTCTCTGTGCGAGAGGTGGCAGGCTGGGAGGTTGTTGACAAGAGGGAGGAAAAATGTCAGATGGAGTTGTTCCTGGTGGAGAGAGTCCACTTCCTGGTACGCCACAGCAAGCTTCGGTCTGCTTCCTTTTTTTCTTTCCTGGGTAACGCTGAGACTAGCCTGCGATCGATCGATAAGGGCGGGAACATCGATTGCCTTTCCCTGTCACCATCACGGAGCGCAAGCAGCAGCACGAGAAGAAAGACGCTGGCGGCGACGACGACGACAGCGATGTCGAGAAGCAGAAGCCGAAAGACGCAGAAAGACGCAGCCAGAAGAAGCGTTTCTCTCGATGTTGTTTTTGCGTTTCAGGGGACGTATTTTTGGGTGAGTTTCGCTGTATTGCAGTGACGAGGTACCGCCGTATCAGGTATTGTCACGGCGGTGTATCAAGCAACCAGGCACGGCTTATTTCTGGCCAATCAGACGGCGGGACAGGCCGAGATGGCGGTGGCTTTGCAGGCGGTGAGTGGAGCCAAGGCCTGTCCTGGCGGAAGAAGCGTAATTTACCTGCCAGGTTGATACGCGACGGTACGATCCGCGGTGCCTTGCGTTTTCACGGCGTTACAGATGATACATCAGTCCAGCAAGGTGCATGCAGGTTGATCATGCATGACGGAGATGACAAAGATGTTTGTTCATGAAGAGGACGACGAAGGACGGCGAGGACGAGGGGGCCCGCAGCAGGATGAAGCAAGTGTAAGTAGAGACGGCCAGCCGTGGTTCGGAGCCCGTAGCAAACGAGAGGGAGAGGAGAGGAGATGGAGGCCAGGACAGGGAGTCTATGCATGAAACAGCTGGAGGCCGCGGTGCTATCGATGAAACTTCGGAGCTACCCAGTGCGGTAACTCAGTAAAGGAGTTAAGAGTCCTTAATTCGAGGAATGAGGGTAGCTCGACGTTGGTGCGGGACGCAAGATGCGAGATGCTAGTTACATGCTTAACTTGCATCGATACGAGAAGACCAAAATTCCCCTGGTCTTTTTACTCGACAAAGACAAGATGGCAAGACAGGTAGGTAACTCGACGTTCAATAATGTGTCCGTACAGAGTAAAGAAAACCATGCTACACTGCCAGTTTCCATCGCTTGGGGCGGAAGTTGCCATGCCAGCTAGTTGTCGACGCTACAAACGGCGTACTCGGAGTACTTCATAGAAGTTAGATATCAGCCTCTATTTTCGCTCGTGGCGTCGGTAGCAAGCCATACAGCGGGCATCTCGCTTCTTCTTGGTCCACGTAGCGCCTTTCTAGCACACGTTTTCAACAACGAGCTCCTTGCCGTCTCCCTCGCCTAGCTCAACTTTCAAAGTACGCCCAAAGACTTCAAACATCATCTCGGCGCACACCTTGGTTAGTGCTGGATCATACCGACCTTTGCTTAGCTCGTCCCTGATAAATGCATCTTTGACGACGGTCAGCTAACCTAATTCTCCGTAGAGGTACAAAGTGGCTGCTGCAGTCAGGGGATAGACAGCTGGAACATACGCTGTGCCCAAGCAGCTTCATAGAAACTGAAGCAGACACCCTTTTCATGTAGGGTGCTACGAATCAAATCTCGACCTGGCGCTGGGACGTGGTTGTCATTCTTGCCGAAGATCTAGCCGCTAGTTTTAGTATCTCTACAGCTATAGTAGAAACAAAAAAAATTCGCGGTTATCAGGCATACCATTACTAGTTCCCCTTTGATATCACCTGCTCGCTGGAGAGAGTCATCATTTTTCCCTTCTCCGAGCGAATGACTGTGGATATCGGTTGCAAAGTAACACACGGCAGCCTGGATACGTGAGTCGAGTGCACATCTGTACGCCAGATGGCCTCCCAGGCACATTCCAGTGGCACCCACGCGACCGTTGCAAGTAGGTAGGGAAAGCAGGTAGTCCACGCAAAGACGAGCATCCTCATCATACGCGGCTAGTTTCTACATTTTAGCCCTTAAAGTTAATCCAGAAACTCATAGATCTTGCAAATGGTATGCTTACCTTAGTGATCTTCCATTTGTTGCCGTTATCCGTATCCTCGGCATTATACTGCAGTGGCTCGGGGCCGGTGAATTCATGGTAGCTTGATGGTGCAGCACAGATATATCCCTGGCCAGCTATCATGCGCGCAAACCGTGCAACCGGGCCAGTAACTAGAACATACGACATTAGAATGGAGCGTTTCGCGGTTCGATTTGACAGATACCTTGGTATATCTCGCTGAAGACTACTACTCCCGGGAACTTTGCACTGGGATAGCCTGGGATAGTGGGATGGAAGACGTATATTCCTATAATGTTCGTGTTAGCTGCGGCCTTGCTAGTTAATGGTTGGAGACTCACTCATCTGCCCCTCTCCGGCGACAGTCGTCTTCACATCGTGGGTAGATTCCTTTACTAGCATGATTGCGACTGCAGGCGGGCGTTACCGGATCTCTGTATTTAACTAGTGCCACCTGGCTAGATCTCAATCAGCTCTGCCACCGGAGCTGCGAGCTATGTGGTAGTCTCTAGAGTTTGGTGTTGATGGAGTTTGGCTAGAAGGTTAGTTAACTAGTCCATCAGCCAAATCAAACGCCGCTTTTAGGCCGGACAACAGCATGCTTGACCTCGCTACTTGTATATAAAAGTATTTCGCCTAGGGAAGCTGCTGCTGTTCAAGCACAAGCTTACGAGTGATTTGATTATTCGGTGTAGCTTTGATAGCTGGAGAGGTGGGAAAATAAAGCTAGAACAGGAACCCCTTTTTTTGCTGATACGTTTCTCAATACATGAGTTGATATAAGAGAAGTAATGCGGGTAGAAAAGAGGTAGGTAGGTGGATCGAGAAGACACAGAAGAACTGAGAAGTTCATAAGGCCGAGGAAAAGGATAGGGTAAGCTGGTGGTCAGGAGTCTGAGGGTGTGAGGGTGGGTTTTTTGGTTGGGCAAGTAAGAAAAGACTGGGTAGAGCCAGAATCCCGTGCATTTTGTGCACCATATATATCCTGCCACAAGCTATACACAAGCAGATATGTGCAGAACATATGTAGTAATACAAATAAGCAGGGGCTATTTTGATGATTTGAGGGGTTTCTTTTAAAAGAGTTAGTAATACTAATATAATAGTATTGCATGGGTGTTAGTAGTAAATGGTAGTATAAAGCGAAGCGTGCATTCATCGTTCTTTGGGTAGATTTTTTTTAGTGATGCTAAAATTCGCTTAAGCGCTGTGAATACGCTGGTAAAACAGGAGATATGCAACTTTGTTATCTCGAGAAGCGCCGAAACGGGCGCTGCTGGAAGCTGTGGGGGTGCCTTTTCCGGAGTCGGCTTTAGGCGAGGCATTGCCGCTAGCAGCAGCAGCAGCCGCGGCCGCGGCGGCCATAGATTTTTGCCTAGAGTGGCTGCCCGAGCTAGAGCCATTGACTTGGCTCCAACCTCTCCCGTTATCTGGGTGGTCTTGCTCGTCAGCATCAAATTGGTCATAAATGTTGTTGCTGGAAGTTTGGTCACTAGAATTATTGTGGCGCTCAAGGGCGGCGGAGAGCAGATTTGGATCCTCTTCGCTACCACCAAAGGCTACTTCTTCACTTCGTACACGACGGATGTAGGTGTCGTCAAAACGGACCCATTCACGTCCATCCTGTCGGCGGACTTCAACTGTGTAATGTCCTCCACTTGCGCTCTTGCCATGATGATAGATAACTCCAATGAGGCGATATTTAGGGAGGCTGCCGTTCTGAGCGGAAAGGGCATTACGGCGGTGTGGGGGAAAGACCTCCTTGGGTATCTCCAGTTCAAGTGGGTAGCCAATCTTCTTCCAGATCTTTTGCGTGCCATTGGTGACGTTATCATACTGGAAACGCTTGAGGTGAAGGATAAGGACAGGGGGTAGATTTTCAATGAAAACTTGTTTGGTGGCATTGACTTTGGGCCCGCGGGATGATTGGAAATCTCCGTGCATGGTTTCGGGCTTGGTAAGGCCCTTGAGTGCGTCGATGATGTTGTTCACCTGAGGGGAGCCAATGTCAAGCTGAAGAGACTGATAAGGTTCAAGAGTTACCGAGTTTTTGTTTCCAGGTACCCTGAACTCTGATCGGATTTTACCGCTGAAAATACGTGTAATGGGCGACTCCCCAGAGCTATCACCGGACGACCTGGTGACCGATGCTTTCTGTTTGTGGCCAACCTCCAACCACCCGTCACCAGTAGAGTCATCTGCAATGGAATGAGCATCCACATCAGAAGAAGTAGAAACGTCAGATTTGTCTGCCATGGCATTCTTAGTGGCCAGGAGGCATTCGTCGTGGAGCTCTTCGAGAAGAAAGCCAAGGAATTCCTGGGCATCTTGCTGATGACCGCGCTATGACGGAGTTAATGAAGCTGACAGCGTATTAAAAGCCAGGGGCCAAACTTACTCTCATGTCCCTAAAACGCGGGAGATGTCGAATAACTTGATAAACATATTCTGGAATAAAAGATTCACCGTACTCCTCCAATTCGTTTTGTTTCAACCGAAGCCTTAATTTTTCCACCGAAGATGCCGCATCAATAACCCTGAATTCCCGTAGAAACATAATCCTAAAGAGTATATTAGCGCAAGGAATAGAAATAACTGGTCAGAGCAGACGGAGTACAGCTTACATAGCATCCACTAAAGGGCTGTCACTTTTGAAGCTATGGGCCGCACGACGGCCAATCTGATCAAGAAATTCATAAAACGGAACGCAAAAGATTAAAACTTGTAGGATCTAAGTGGAATTGTCAGTGCTGGTTGATTTGATATGTGTGTCAAAAGGGGGTAACTTACAGAATTCATATAGCACATATTTCCCGTATTTACAAGGCCACGAGGTTCTAAGAAAGCAATTTTTTCGCTGTACTGATCAACATTCGAACCAAAGCTGTTGAGTGCTTCAGCCAAAGATTCACCCCGAGTGAGCGCCAAGGCACCAGCTTGAGGAGAAGCAGCAGTTGATTGTTTTGCAGCGGCCTTTGAGCGAACAAGATCAGCCCAAGATTTTGGGGCAGCTCGTTGAGGTGCTGGAGATGGGGTTGTGTTGCTGGTAGTCTCGGAGGATGCTGGCGGCTGTGATTCTTCCTCAGTTGGACCATGTCCGTTTTCAATGACTGTTGGAGCTACAGCCTCGGTTGCACCCGCTTTCTCAGGAGTAGGCTGAGCTAAAGATTTGGATTGCTTGGAGGCTGACGGGCTTTGGGAAACTAAGGGAACGACGGGAACTACCTGAACACCGGCTCTTGTAGTGCTAGCATGGCGGGCGTGTGCTGGAGTTTGTTGAGCGACGGTGGCTGAGGGAAGAGACGGAGTATCTGCTTCGGATTGAGCCACGGAAGCTGGCTTAGCTGGTTGATCTTCGGCATTAATCCCCTGAGGTTCGGTGTCTTCAGTTTCATTCTCGTCCTTGGAAGGCAATTCTACGGCGAGGGAAGAAGGTTGAGTAACACGGTTCTTACGGCGACGTCGAGGAGGCTTGGAAGGAAAGGGAGCCTCCGGAACGGAAAGCCAAGGTAACTATTAGTAGAAAAGCACCTGTCAGTAACTATATTGATATAATTACAAGCTTGCCAATTTTTTCGTTTTGAAAAAAATAGAGGGTTTGCAAGACAATGCACCGGAACTCACTGGAGGTTGGAATACCTGTCTTACGCCTGACCGAGCCTCAGGTCTTCTGGCGGTGATTGGAGGGGGTGTAGGGCGTGCACTGTTGTTGGTTGAAGCATTGGTTGAGGCATTGCTGCCCACTTCACTGCCAGAGCGGGTTAGAGAATGCTGTGCAGACTGATCCTCCTGCGGCTCAGTGATTGCCGGCGTAGACAAGGAAACAGGAGGCGTGGGCGAGAAAGCCGACGGGTGAGATGTAATGGGAGTGCTGGACTGTGTCCGGAGGGCTGGGGACATGTGTGGTGGAGGTGGCGCGTGGTTCGGGGGTTGGGGCCGAGGATATGAGCAAACAATCAACGGGGTATTATACTGGGGGTAAGGCTGCATTGGAGGAGGGTGAGGAGGCATCTGCTGGTACGGGTACCAGCTCTGGAAGTTCTGGGGTCCGTACGGCGGCGGCATGGGCACTGGCCCGTGGGCGTGAGCGTGAGCATGCCCGTGTGAATGGCCAAGTGCGTGCGGGTGCGGATGGGGGTGGTGGTAGGCCATGTAACCGGGCGACCTGGCGTTGGGCGGCGCCGAAGAGTACGGCACCTCGTGCTGCCGCCGCGGAGGGGGCATGGGAGGCTGCCCATGCGGCAGAGGAGGGGGATGATGGTTCATCGCGGGCACAAAAGGACCGGTGGTGTCTCTGTAATTTTTTTTTTCCTATGGTCCCTTTCAGCGGTTCTCGGAGGCGGCTTGACTGGCTGTCAAAATGCGCTCTGCTTGGACGCCATGCATAGTAGTCGACCAGACAGGCCAGTTCTTGCGGGCAGAAGGCGACGCTCTATCTATCGAGGAGCCCGTCTGTCGGTCGAGCAGTGATGGCGGTTGGCCGCTTGGTCAAGGGAATCTGGTCGCTGAAGTGAGGTTAGTCAGGTATTTTCTGATCGCTGGCTCGCCCACGCTCCACTAAAAAAAATAATATTGCACACAACTCACAGAGACGACGGGCAACGGCCAGCGCAGGACGAGCAGCACTCGCAGACGTCGGCAGCCGCAGGAGCTCGTAGGTATCTCGCTCTACCGGGCGTGGGCGGGCAGGAATGTGTCTGTATATAAAACGCTCTTTGCGGCGTCGCTTTTTCGATCTGAGGTCGTTGAGAATTCCCAAAAAGGGAAATTTTGTCCCCGAGCAAGGATAAGGTCACGGGACCACAGCGCCAGCCCAGGCGAAGCTCGCGTTGGGCAGCGAGAGAGAGAGACGGCGAGCTCGACGGGCGGCGGCGGGCTTGCTGGCTGCTCTCAGACGCAGGTTCGGGGCCGGAAGAAGGGCCAATGGGTGTCGCCAGCTCGCTACAGGCGGTTTGCAGGTTCTATCTCAGGCGAGGGAAAGAAAGGAGGGAAAGAAGGGCGGCGCTGGCTTTTGTGCCTGTCAGTTAAGTTATTTTGCGTGTCGGCAGGTTTGCGGCTGTGTTTGTCCTGTTTGCATCCACCTCGCCCCTCTTCGTCCGTTGGTGGTTGAAAAGCCGCGATGGAGACGGCGGAGACGACGAAGACGAAGACGACGACGGAGACGGAGACGGAGACGGAGGAGACGAAGAGCGACATCCACCTTTTCTGCGTGCATCTTCTCCCGAGTCTGCAGCGTCGGCGTCTTTAGGGAGGCAGCAGAGGCAGTGACATGACGGGCCCGTACTGGCAGCTTCAGTGTCATCGTCAAGCCGGAGCTGAGAGAAACCCCCCCTGGATAGGCGCAAACAATGTCGGCATGCCCAGGACAGTCTTCTGCGCCATCTAAACTGACCGGAACCTCCAGCCAGGCGGTGTCATACCATCCGCCGTCGCAGTCGCACTCGCACTCGTTTGGCCCGGACTCACCAGCTCGTCGTGTCTCGGGCCCGCTTGTGGGAGGCCAGTCGTCCAGCAACCTAGCTTCAGCTAGGAACAATCAGTCGAAGAAGGCGAACCACAAGCGTCAGCGGAAACCTCGTCTGGCGGACGAGGATGCTATTGCTGAAGCCGTGCGTGTTCTTCATAGTCCTTGTCTCTTGTGTTGAGATCGTTTTATCCAGAAAACACCCTCCCGTACTGACTCAGATGCAGGCAGCCATGAGGTCAACTTCCAGCAGAAAAGGCCAAACCTCTATCACTCACTTGATGAACTTTTCGCTACCTCCACGACCTCACTCATCTCCTTTCCGGCCCCATCGTCACGTAACCTACCATTCTGGCTCACACCGTGTTGATAAAGCGAGGTACGGCTAACTCCTAAATTGCGGCGCAGCAACACAATGTCAGGGGACCGAGATAGGCTGACTGACGGTTACCATGCAGATACGTCAATGCAAACTACCGGTTTATAGTGAACCCAAAGAAGAATTACCATGCACAAGCCACTAATGCAGACGTCCACTTGGATTGGGACACCGTGCTGCAGGTGTTGGTATCGACATCGTCCTCCCAGTCCACCAGCTGTCCCATCTGTCTCTGTGTTCCTGTAGCTCCACGGATGGCCAAATGTGGACATATCTTCTGTCTGCCTTGTCTTATCCGCTTTCTACACACTGTTGATGACCAGGATGCACCTCCTGTCAAAAAGGCGAGATGGAAGAAATGTCCAATATGCTGGGATCCGGTTTACATGTCCGAAACTAGATGTGTACGGTGGTACTCTGGACAGCAGATCGATACGTTGATGGAAGGCGGGGATGTCTTTCTCAGGCTAGTCATGCGTCACCCTGGCAGTACTCTTGCACTTCCCCGGGATGGGGCTGACCGACACCCTCACGGACCCGAGGACGATCTCCCGTGGTATAATGCAGCAGAAGTAACCGACTATGCACGGTTCATGAAGGGCGGAGAGGAGTACATGATATCTCAGTATGATGCTGAGCTCGAGGCTCTTGAGAGGCAAGAACAGGAAGACGAGCTTCTTTTTGGACAGGACTCAACATGGACCCAGAAGGCCATGGCTGCCATTAGAGAAGCCAAAGAAAAGATCAAGGGAATTGGTAACCCGCCTCATTTTCATAGAAACGACGGAGAGGAGGACAAACATGAACAGGATCTATCTCTATCTACCTCACCACCTACAGAAAGGACCCCGGCTTCGCATTTGCCTGGAACATCATCACATTCAGGGCATGATACGACACCCAGCAGCAATCCAGTAAAAGCAGCTGAAGTTGAGGATGTCTTGTCTAGGGTGTCTAAGCTTGATATACACCCTCAGCCGCACACCAAGCAATCAGCTCCATCATCGGATGAAAGGACATCCCACTCGACCGCCAACGAATCGGAAAGAGGCCATCCTCCCGATGTGCCATACTATTTCTACCAAGCTCTACCCCATTTCTATCTCTCGTCTCTTGACATACGAATTCTAAAATCTGCATTTGGCGACTTCTCAATGTTCCCATCCACCATACTACCCCGAGTTGAGCACATATCTACAGGCCATATCATGGACGATGATCTACGCAAGCGTGTCAAGTATCTAAGCCATCTACCCCATGGCTGTGAGCTGACCTTTCTAGAATGCGACTGGACCGACTTGGTCAGCCCCAGCGTTCTTGAGAAATTCAGTGTCGACATTGAACGCCGCCGGAAGCGAAATCGCGAGAAAGCAGCCCGTGAAGAGAAAGAGCGTATCCGTGCTGAACGGGAGGAAGATGAGAAGCGGCTAGCAGGAGCTAACCGGCGAAAGAGGTCGAGCCTGTCGTCTCCTAATGAGCGACCCTTCAGCGCTAGTGACTTCCAGCCACTTGGCCCCGGCGCAAGCAGCCTGGCCACCAACGACGACCATGTAGACACCACTGTTTCCACCGCCTCGCCGCCGTGGTCCTCTTCGCAGAGCCGCAACAACCAGAACCACCAGTCGTTTGCGGCTCTAGCAACGCCGTCTAACAGCCCCCTTTCGCGCCGGACAGTATGGGGTACAGCTATGGTCGAATCCAGCTCCCCCACTGCCGGTTCGAGTCGGGAGCCCTGCCCTCCCAACCATGATGATGGCTGGCTTCAGGACTGGGAAGCAGAGCTCCTGGCCGAGCAGCGGGAGGTCATCATGCATGACACCAACTCCAATAGTGGCAATAGTAGCGGGACTGGTAAGCACATTCTCGGTGCCACACCGGGTAAGAAGAAGAAGGCTAAGAAGATCACACTAATGTCAACCAATGCACGACGAGCAGCGTAGCTGTTCGCAAGAGGCCTGGCTACGAGTCAGAGCGCTCTTCAAATAATACTAACCACCCCTTCAGTATCTTTCTACTTTGGTGATAAATGACAGATTCAGCCTTTCCGGGGTATTTTCGAGCCTCATCTCCCGGTTCCTTGTCGCAAATGTTAATAGAATCCGTCTGTCGACAGAGACAGGTTTGCATCCGTATATAATAAATCAAACATCAAACAGACAGTGCAATGGCAGTGCGGCCCTTCAGAACCACAAACCCCTGTCCTACTTCCATATATCTTCCCTTCTCCACCCCCCGACCAGTAGTAGCCGTCCAGTCGATATAAACCCAGCCGCGCCCTGGCTAACTGCATCGTCTCTACCTTACTGTCTAGCGTCTAGCGCTGTCCTAGTGCGCATCTTAGCCTCTTCGCATTCGCTTGCCAGGGATTCCCCAGCTTAGTTGCTTGCTGCAGCCAGATCCAGGGACCAGCAAAGTCAATTGGACACTCGGCTCTACTCTGATAAACATAGGAAAAAATAAATAAATAAAAACCCATAAAAAGGACGAAGAAGAAAAGAGAGGAAGAAGAGGAAAAAAAAGGGAAGATGTAAAAAAAGAAAAGCTGAGGATCTGCCTGAATATTTGGGCCTCTGGTCTTCTCCATTTAATTTCAGGTACCCTCAGGGGCTCTGGTTGGCAAGCAAGCCCTGCAGGGTCAGGCCTGAATGCTCTCGCTCTCCCCCGCCAGATTTGCCCCCTATTTTCCTTCCCCCTTCTCTTAATCTTGCTGGCACACCGTCTGTTCCGTTCCCTTTTTTTTTTTTTTTTATTGCAGAAGCGCCTGTGGAATATTCAAGTATCCGTTGCTTCAGCTTCGCCATGACGGTGACACGATCACAGACCGGGAAGACCCCTAAGTAAGTGGCCCCAAGCCTTTTGCTGCAGGACAAGAGCGCCCCGTGAGAGTCTGAGGCGCGATAGATCGATAAATAGCTGGCCTCGATCTCTTTTCTCTTTGACAAGAGCAGAGGGCAAATTATTGAAAACAAGTACATGGTTGACGGTTAGTGTTACTGGAAACCTCTAGGAAAGCGCAGCAGGACGCATATCTCGAGACTCCGCGGCGCATCACACGAAATCGTTCTTCTGCCACGCCCGAAGTGAGCTCAGATCTCGCAGAGTCGATCGAGAAGCCGAAGATGTCTAGTCCTCGCAAGAGAGCCACGGCAAAGAAGGCGGAGGAGCTCAGGGAAGAGGTCGAGGAGCATGTCTCGACTGCCAATGGCTCCAACGGTGCTGTTAACGGCGCTACCAACGGTGCCGTTGCGAATGGCTACAGTGAGAAGAAGGCCGAAGCAGAGCAGGCTACAGAAGACTACAAGATCACCGACCACATCGAGTTTGGCGGGACTCCAGGCGTGACAGCGATGATGATAGGATTCCCTGCGCTGATGTACTACATGTGGATTGGAGCGACCTACTACGACGGCGCATTCCCAACTCCCTCAGAGGGCCAGTCCATATCTGACTTCCTGCAACACCTCCTTAACCTGGTATATACTGGCGCATTCCCATCGCTCAAGGCATGGGCGATCTACTGGGGGTTTTTCATCTTCGAGGCCCTTGCATACATGTATCTGCCCGGAATCACCGTCAAGGGCAGACCATTGGACCACCTGGGAGGAAAGCAGTTGACCTATTACTGCTCGGCCGTGTCGTCCTTTTATACCACCATCGTGCTGGCGGTTATCCTTCATGTCACCGGGGTGTTCAAGCTGTATACCATCATGGATGAATTTGGTCCCATCATGAGCGTAGCCATCATTACCGGCTTCGTCATCTCTATCATCGCTTATTTCTCTGCCATTGCTCGCGGTGCTCAGCATCGCGTGACCGGTTACCCCATTTACGACTTCTTTATGGGCGCAGAATTGAACCCGAGACTTTTTGGAATTTTGGATTTCAAAATGTTTTTCGAGGTCCGGTTGCCATGGTACATCCTTTTGCTTGTATCCATGGGTGCTGCTGCCAGACAGTATGAGCTCTACGGATACGTCTCTGGAGAAGTCGGCTTCATCCTCATGGCGCACTTTTTGTATGCCAACGCATGCTCAAAGGGAGAGGAATTGATCATCCCCACTTGGTATGAACCTTTGATGCATAATACATTGTTCGCCTATAACATCTAACACTTATTCTTTAGGGACATTTACTATGAAAAATGGGGTTTCATGCTTATCTTCTGGAACTTGGCTGGTGTCCCACTCAGCTACTGTCATTGCACTGTCTTCCTGGCCAACCGTCACCCTTCAACCTATGCCTGGAACAAATACGCCCTTGCCTTCCTCTACATCGCCTATCTTTTCGTCTACTGGGTCTGGGACACTACCAACAGTCAGAAAAATAGATTCCGCCAAGAGTCCCGTGGTCTCGCTGTGATCAGAAACACCTTCCCGCAGCTCCCATGGCAGACCGTCAAGAACCCAAAGACAATTACCTCCAAGAAAGGGGATACCATCCTTGCCGATGGCTGGTGTAAGTTCTGCGAAATCAAATAAACATCGTTATTATCATAGTTGTGCTAACGGTAATGTCAGACGGATACGCCCGAAAAATCCACTACACTTGTGATCTCTACTTCGCTATCAACTGGGGCTTGATTACTGGATTCACCAGCCCCTTCCCTTGGTTCTATCCCGTCTTCTTCGCTGCCATGATCACCCATCGTGCTACCCGAGATATCCAGCGATGCCGTGCCAAGTATGGAGAGGCATGGACAGAGTATGAGAAGCAGGTCCCTTATCTCTTCATCCCCGTAAGTGTCCCCCACCTGCATCTTTTATGACTGGATTAAACCAAACTAACCTGTTTTATTCCAGTACGTGATTTAAGCGACCGACTATCATTACATTAACCACTTGAAGTCGAGCCGTCGCCAAAAGTTTTAGCGCATAGACTTCTTGCCCTTCCTCCCTTTTTATTCTATCGTCTGCGTCTTGCGTCCTTCGCTTGGCCTTGGTTTCGTTCTTCTTTTTCTTTTCTTTTCTCCCCTACATATATACGTCTTTATTCTACTATCATTTTGATGTAATTGGAGGTGCCTGTTTACCTTCCCAATGGCCAGGGAAAGTAATGCGAACGAAAGTGAAGATATAAAAATGAATTACATTATACATAGATGTGTAAAGAAGAAATGAATTATCTGCTTGCAAATGCACCCACTCTCTGATCTGCTCGCCTGGTCTCCCATCCTAATCTGCTCGACTAGCTCGGCCTTCGACCATACACAAACCTCATCTGAACATAGAGGTGTGACTGAGGGTCAGTAAAGTCGTTCCGTACAGCTGTAAAAAGCACATCAAGCTCTTCCATGGTCCAACCAAGGACACGAGTAAAAACTGCCACTGAACCCGACACCAGCCATTCCCGAACATTCATTGCTTGATAATGACCTATCTCTTTCATCTTTGGGTCTGGTGACCATCGTCCCACAGGCACCTATGCATAGGAGGATCAGCTAAACTTGCACAACACCAGCCTTGTGTATCACCAACTGCAACACACCCACCTTAATTACTTCTTCAACAACATCTACAAATCCTGCTGCTCGCATCTTTTCCGCCCAGGTTTGTTCGACGTTCAACGGTTTGCCAAATTTCCGATACCCTTTTACTAGTAATTTTTGCCACAGATTGGCGGTCACGGCCCTTTCACGGGTTCCGTCATCCGAAAAGAAGTTTGCTTCGGTACTTTGCATTTCGAGATACCCGCCTGGAAGCAGGTTTTCGTACGCCTGTGCAAAGAACTTTTCATAGTCTGATATGGAGCCTACCAGGTTGCGGGCATGGATGTAGCTGAAGTGGTATGACTCTGGATACTGCCATTCTTCTTCAAAGTCATCTATCTCGAATGTGCAGTTACGCGGCATCCTAAATTGAGAAATAGAGGTCAGTGGGTATATTTGACCAGCCTTTCTATATTCTAATAGCATTCTTACCATAGTCTTTGAATTGGACTTAGGTCCGTCCCTAGATTAATTCCATGTTAGCAACGTCCACCACAGTTTGATATAGGCTGAAATGCATACCTAGGACCTCACAACGAGGATGGCGCCTTTGATAGATGTAAGGTTAGCAATGCCTCTCCCCCAGCAATAGCTCTGGTGAAATTAAACTGGCTATCTCACTCTGCAAATTCAAACGCCCAGGTACCAGTTCCAGTCCCTAGGTCAAGTACACGTTCTGGACTTCCCTTCAATGGAGCCCGATGTAGTTTGCCGTTTAGAAGAAGATAATATATCCTATGCTCCTTTGTATCAAATCAGTAAGGGGGCATGGGGAAGCTGTTCCTGGTTCATAAAAAATGAACACTTACTAAGTCCATACGATCCTGTTCTCTCTTGTCATTTGGCTTTCCAGGGGTATATAAGTAAGTTCATGGCTCTCTACCTGGATAGACAGGTGTTTGTATATCCTTGACAACTAACCAAAAGGTATGCTCCATCTCGATAGCCGTGGTATCGCCGTTCATTCTAAAGTCAAAGTTAGCAGCAGTGCCCGGCTGGACGGTGTATTTCCTGCTGCGACCAAGTCTGACACCGCAAACAGGCCCAAGGCGAGGTAATTATACCAGGGTCCAGAAACCTACTTCATATCTATGTGGTCACACAAGGACTAGAGTCAGCAGGGCTCAAGATTGGAACTGTCATGGGGAGTCACCTATAGTTGTATACAGTTGAAGAAAGAGATGTAGTTCCGCTGCGCCGAGGGACACGATGACGTTAGCACAGAGCAGTTCGATGCATAGAATCCCAGCTCCTGTTCAGAGTGCTTTAATGATGGCGGTTTACTTACTGGTGAGATTGTGACCAAATATCAGTTTCATACTCCGTAGGGGGGTCTCCGTTATCCTACACCGAGTCAGGCACCACAATGCAGACTGAAGGCCACGATAAACAGGCATCTTACACTGTCCACCTCGATTATATCGTCCATACTCATGGTGTCTTGTAATATGAACTGCTCTAGAGGGGCTTATGATGTATTAACTAGTTATGGGGCAAAAGACTCGAGACGGGTATGGTTCCTGGACTTCGAGTATCAGATCGAGCGCTCTCAAGGTCAAAAGAAAGTCTTTTCGGATGGCATGCTTTCTTATCTGCAACCTTCGAGATGCTGGGTATATACGAGACAGGCTCCTTGTCCCGTAAAACTAGCCCAAAAGAAAAATATATATATATAGCTGGCTGCTTTGCCGTCTAAAGTGTATTGTATAAGTAGCTATGGAGTACTGGCACGACAGATATCAAATTCTAGGAGCTGGATGCCGGCGAAGACGAAGGAAAATCACAGAGAGCACTCTCCCGTAAAGGTCAAGACAGGGCGAAAAGCACCTAGGCGAGAGCCATTTTTTTCCCTCTTCCTTGTTTGCACTGCAGACAGACTGGTCTATGTTTGCTTTTTCAACAGGCCTGGGCTTGTCTTGTCTCTCAACACACTCACTGGTCGGGTTGGAGGCCAGTTCGCAGCTCCTTCAACCCTTGATCCTGACCGCCGAAGGGTGACCATCTACCTCGATACAGGCCGCACGGTGAGTTGGTTGCGTGTGGGCGTCCGCAGCTGTCTCTGTCGCCAACAGCGCTGTGGCAAATATCCAGAGCAGAATGACGAGCTGGGAACTCAGGGGCGCACCACCGCGCGAGACCTCCAGCATCGCTAAGCAGCCAGGCAGCTCTCAGTCCGCCTGCTCCATCCATGCCTGGGATCCCCACCAACGAGCCAATAGCTCCCGCCAGCCTGGTAAGTTGCAGGCGATGTGTCCGAAGAACCAGCACGCCGGGTCGTCCTTGCGGCGGTGCGGTACGAGCAGCGCAGTTGCCCGCCTGCGTTGGGTAGCCAGCCTGCCTGGGGCCCGTGGCAGCCCGCAGTGTAACCAGACATCAGTCAGTGAGCCAGTCAGTTGACTGATGAGTTACTCGACGGTGCTCTACGGCTGGATGGCGTGTTGGCTGATTGTTTTCGTCACTCATGGTGTACACTGCGATACACAGGACGCAGTCTGGTGCATCCGCGGACGGTATAGGTGGCCAAGTTGATCAACATTGAAATCTCGGATTCCCACGGCGAGCCACTCACAGCCGTGTGCGGAGTAAAAGGGAGTCACATAGCTAATACGCCGATGCAATGCAGACGCGGGGACCTGTCTAGTCCGTTTGGCTACTTGGGGGCTACTTGGGCCCAGCTTCATCGCTAATGACAGCTAAATGGTGCAGGCTACTTACTCCTACTGGATTATACCCATGGCTTCTTATACTATAGCCAATTTAATTGACCGTTGATCTACCAACACACTGCAAACTTACCTCTTTCTCTAAAGTATGACATGAGCATGACGTCAGGCCAGCTAGGTATCAATATATCTGCTGGATCACAAAGCCTTGTCGAGGATGAAGACTGTCTGGTATATCGCTGACCGGGACGAATGAATCAATCAACATGGCACTGTTCCTGCAAGGCTGTGAGTTTGCTCGGCAACATACATCCTCCCTTTTCCATGGAACATCCCAGCCCTCTAAGAGGGCCCTTAAACTAGGTGTCTTATCAACCGCTAAGATAAATGCTGCTACTGGTAAATACCTCCAGCCCAACCCCTTTAACCTGATGTATCAACTGATGCCGATGACTATCAGTCGTCTACCCTGCGCGAAGCCACCCAGACGTGAATTTATATGGAATTGCGTCCACGGATGCGCAAATGGCGAAGGCCGCGACAGAGAAATACGGCTTCTCAAAGTCATATGACTCCTTTCATGAGCTACTGGATGATCCGTTGATCAATATTGTCCATATCTCCCTACCATCCAACATGTTTTTTGAGTGGGCTACGAATGCATTGACCGCCGGAAAACATGTTATATGCGAAAAGCCGTCTACAGCAAATGTGGAGGAGACTAGAGCATTGATCGATGATGCAGAGAGGCGGGGCTTGGTCCTCCAAGATGCCGTAGGTTTCTAATCCTCTCTCTATAAAACACCTTTAGTAACCGCAACTCTTCTAGTTTCACTGGCAATTCCATCCAGCCGCTCATCGGTTCAAGGAGATTGTAGATTCGCAGAGATACGGGAGAATCATTCGTACTGATGCCTGGATGACATCTAGCCCCGCTGTGCCCAATGCAGATCCAAGATGGCAGTATGATCAAGGCGGTAGGCTTACCACCACCATTGCGCTTCCATTCCTAACTCTTTTTTTGCTCATCATGATCCCTTTTGTAGGCGGTTCCTTGATGGACGGATCATACGCCTTATCGTTCACTCAATATGTGCTTCGGTCTAAACGTCCAAAGAGGATCCTTTCGGCAGCTGCTCGTCCATCAAGGGATGATAGCCGCGTTGACGCTGCAATGCATGCAATATTGCTCTTTGAAGACGAAAAAGGTAACCCCATTACAAGCCGGATTTACACAGACATGTCTCGCAGCAGACTAGGTGGTATTCTCCCTCGTGTCTGGGAACTACCATCGATTGAGGTGGAGACAGATGCCGCAATAATCTATTTCTACAACGCAATGATGCCCCATATCTATCATTACCTCTCCATCACTGATAAGCGGACTGGGATCACAGAATACAAGACGCAGAACTCGGGGGGCCCTCTCTGGGGTGAAAGGTGGACAACGGGAGGAAAAGGGGGGAAGAGTTACTGGAGCACATATAGATGGCAACTGGAAGCATTTCTCGAGAAAGTCAGAGGCAAGGAGCCTATATGCTGCATTCTAATGACGACGTTATTTATCACGTGGAATGCATTGATAAGATTTACAAAGAGGCTGGAATGCCCGCTAGAGCGGATCCAGAGGAGATTCGAACAGGTGAAAGAGGCCAGATGCTAGGGAATAGCGAGAAGTCCAACGGATAGGACTACTCGAGAGCCCAGATTATCCAGTAAGTGTGACGATGTAGTAAAAGTTCTGACATAACTTAATTGTATCCAATCTGTTTTATATATTTACTCTCTCTATTTTCCAATTGGACAATCATCCACTTCCACCATTCATCCATCACCCGCTGGTGAAACCGAAGTATATGGTCCACTATTGGAGACAGACACCTAGTGTGAATTACACTCAACTTACCCATACCCATATCCTTCTCCTGCAGCTGACCTACTACTGTTGTTGTTTTCGTCCTTCGATCTTACATATTGACACTCGCTGTTCATAGGCGAGCAAAACGCAGTATCCTATGCTTTAGCATATGTTCCCCTGATGCAATTTTAGTCTTTGACCCTCTGTGGGATTGCAATGGTCGTGTCGGATGAGGGCAGTATATTATCAGGTCCATTGCCACCCATATCATTGCGTTCTGGAATGACGGTACGACCAATGCGAAATGCCACTGGGGTTGGGGGATCGTCTCGCGGACGGCCACTTTTTGTTGTAGGTTGCTTGCGGAATCTAGCTGGTATGAAACTTGAAGTTCTCAGAGCAGGAGTAGAAGTAGCTATACTTGCTGTATGTTGCAAACCCGGAGTGTTAACTCCAGAGTGTGGGCCACGCTCGGAATCTATATCGATGCTCGTGCTGAGGGCACTGGAAATCGTCCGTGGAATGCTGAAACTGAGCTTTCCAATTGGAATGGACAGCCCATGGACAACCTAGGAGAACCATTAGCCTACCTAAAGCAAAAATGAGTAGATTAGTGAGCCTAGGGTAGCAACACTTACAATACTGCAGATAGTCAAGAACCAAACGACGATGTACATCGTCTCAATAAGACGCTCCCCGTCTTCTCTTACCGTCCCATCTACTATAAGGTTATGCCTGACGTATTCCAGGCTAACATATAGGTAGAAGATGGCACTGACACCAATGGGACCGAAAAATCCGACGAAGGCAGCCTGGCGAAACTCTTCAATCTGGTGGATATACCTGTGCATAGCAAAAACAACAGGAAGCCGGCGGAATAATAAAACCAGGATCCCTAGCCCGATTAACCTATATATAGGAATAATGTTGTTGTTCAAGAAGATGGGCCAGGGGCAAACAGCGCCAAACCACATAAAGACAGACAAGTTCAGTAGCATGTCAATGGTTGGCTGGAGAGAGTCATCAAGGGTCTCAAGGCGGAACCAGTCGCTGTCTCTCGGGTTAGATCTTAACCCAGGAACACTCAGTAGCCTTCCTAGACTTACTCAATGGTGAAGACGTTTCCCGCAATAAAGCAGGCGAGCACATCGTCACTCCCAATCATGCCGCAGGTACCGATGATGAACAACTGGCTGATGTATCAGCAGGAGTGAAAGTATTTTTTTTTTTTTTTTTTTTTTTTTTTTTTCAGGAATAGAAGATTGAAACTTACGGCTAACGCGACAGCAAAGACAAGGAAGCTCTCCCTATCGATATATCTGTTCTCCTCCGCCCAATGGAGCAACTCTTTAGCTACCCAGCCCACGGCGACTCCGTACACGACGCTCAGCAGAATAGTGTATCCCCATGTCTCACCAAACCACAAGCCCATCGCTTTGCGTGCTCCTCCAGCTTCATTGTACTGGATGAGATACATGGCAAAGAATAAGAAAGGGTACCCGAGCCCGTCATTAGCACCGGATTCAGCTATGATAATTCTCTGCAAGGGACGTGGTATATTTTTGTCAGCGAACTTGCCCTTGACGATCGAGTTAGATAACACTGGGTCTGTGGGGGTGATGCATGCGGCAATAGCTAGGGCATGGAGGAACGGCAGCTTTGGCACGAGGGCAAAGATAACGAGACTGCTACATATCCACATGCCTAGCATCCCCGGGCCAAGGAGAAGAGAGAGACTCTTCCATTCTTTAAGGAGATAGCGGCTCGGTAGTTGGACACCAGCAAGAACAAGCTGGACTCCCAGGACTAGCCGGCTGAAGTAAAGAGTGATGTCATCTAAGGCTTCTCGGCTGCCCAGAGCATAGTCTATCGGCTTTATGAGATTGGCAGCATGCGGGGAGAAGGTAACACCCGCAAGAAGGGAGATCACTGCATAGTAATGTTAAAAGATGGCGCTTTTGCCCGGTGACACAAGGGCTGAGTAACTTACGTGCTTCCGACAAATAGAATTGTTCTTTAAACAGGTACGAGACCAGACCAAAGAGCGTGATAAAGCCACCCAAGGTAGCACATACAACGTTGAAATTGGTGACTGCAAGAGTAGGCATTCCGGGCTTTCCCACTGGCTCCTCTGCTAAAGTGTCGAGACTTGGGAGGCTCTGGTTCCACTGCTGTGGATGGCCTGCCGAGACACACTCAACTTCCGCCGGGGCGGAGCGGAACGCAGCGAGTGCTTGGATAGCGGAAGCAAACTTAAAGGCCCCACGAGCAATCTCGCTCAGATGGCCAAGCTGGGGAGTGGAATTGACACTGGTGAAGAGGTCTATCTGGGTATAACTCAGCTCAGGATGCTAAACAGTAAAGATGTGGGAGAAGCTGGTGCGACCAACACTGGCTCCAACAATAACTAGTTAAGAAAAGGTGAAGAAATACCCAGGGGTTTGCGTAGTGAAACAAGGCCGCGGAAAGGCGACAGCGGAGGCGCAGTGTTATTTAATCAGGCTCATTCTTATACTCCAGACAACGCTCTGATGTCTTCCTTCGCTCATTGGAGGGCTCACTGTTGAAACGCAGAACTGTCAGTAACGGCCACGAGATCCCGGAACGGTATGCTGTACGCAACGGACTTGGCTGTCGGTGAGAACGACACATGGGCGAACGGGGGATCCAGGGAACATTAAATACTTTCTCTGCGAGAATCACTGCTGATTCCGACAGCATCACTGGGTCCCTTTTTTCCCTTTAGTTACAGCAAACCTTGTGGGTGGTTGATTTCTCCACCAATCTGCGATCTCCAGATGACAAGCCGGGACCCAGAGGGTTTGCAAGGAACCCAAGGGTCGCCTTAACGGCCAATTAGCGGCACGCAGTATGACGCACAGTTCCCTCCTGCGATTTTCGTGTTCGTTTGAATCTTCCCGTTCCCTAGTCAAATATGCAGCCTGACGAACTCCCTGAGTGCATGAGCCCTTCAGTTACCGCCTTGAGTCGAGCCAAAGGCTAGACTATAGAGCTCAGGGCGTCTATCTCTGTGGCCGACTACAGTTCATGTATAGCCCTACCAACGGTCCTTTCGTTCGGTGCAGCCAGTATAGCACGCTGCTGCTGCTGCTGCTCCCGAGTTTGCTCCCGGCAACAAAAGTCGAGCTTTTGCGCCTTCTCGCGGTGTTTTTTATGCCAAGAAAAATAAGCCTAGTGTGCCAAGCTTTTTGCGGGATAACTAAATTATCACGTGGAGATAAGGTAGCCGATGACAGCTGACTCAGCCAATCCTTCGCGTGGGAAAAAGCTTCTTAGGCGACGACGAAGGGACAAAAAAAAGGTCGACAGGACGACGGCGAGAAAAAAGCAGAGTGCAAAGGCCGGAAGACTTGGTTGGAGGGCAGAGCGTAGTGCCAGTCTTGGGGCAAGGCTGCTTACAGAGAATCAGGGTTTTTTTTCGACAGGGTGCGAAGTATACAGCGTCACAGCATGGATCTGGTAACATCACCTCCTACGCAGGCCCCAACGGCGGCCTCCACTGCTCCCTATGGCCGAAGCACCACCACCACCACCAGTGCGATCACCGCTTTCCCTGGCTCTGACAACTATCCAGTCTTCCCCAATGGCAAATACCTATCCAAATTCTATCTCGTCTCGGGCCAGTACTCCGGCCTAACCGACCTAGATTACCACCTCTACAATGTCTGCTATCTGCCGTACCGCCCCTTCGATGTCGGGACCTCGTTTGACATCAACAAGAGACGGGTCTCCCATACAGACTCCAATGCACCACGCCCAACATATCTGATTAACGACCCGCCATGCAAGCGGCAAGCGGCGATCAATACCAACTGCCACTTCAAAAATACCAACGGCACATTCTCAGGCTTGGAGCCCTATACCAACGATTTTGACGTACAACAGCAATGTTACTGCGAGAAATACCCCTTTTTTGACTCTACTCTTGGATGTATGAAGTGTTTTGAGACACATGGTGGAATTGAGGGTACGTGAATTGCTCGTTCCGCGCGTTGCTTCCCTATCTACAGATAGAGCTCTAGCTAATTGCTCAAAAGGTTACCACTGGTTCCCCAAGAGCTATGTAGATGCTGCATCAAAAGCATACTGTGGGCAGGTCCCAGCACCAGCTGAGTTCTTCGCCTTTATAAAGGAGTGGGCGAAGACGGATCCCGCTGCAACTCTGCAAAGCACCACTGCATCAACTATCCTTGGTACGCAAACTGATGCCAGTCTGTACTATACATACGCTGCTGCTTCTACCACTAGCCCAAGCAGTGCTGTTCAAGCAAAGCCTCTGGGCCTAAGGAAGATACTGCTTGCTGCCCTAGCTATAGGATTTGCGCTTTACCGATGACCTTGACCTTCGATACTAACGCAGGCTTTTTTGTTTCAATAACCGGCTACTATATATGCACTTCTTCTTGATAAACACGTCTAAAGAATACCTTGAGCTATTAGTGACATACGATCAAAGGTTTTTAAATGTAGATAGAAGAGATCTTCGCTAGAATAGATGTAATGTATACATACACTGTGCAATTTATCTAGCCTTTCAAATGGAACCCAAACGCCATAAAGTGTAAAAAGATATACACCGTATGCAACATCAAGAAGGCCATTGGCCTAGTAGAAAGCCTGAAATAGTAGAGAAACAGCATAAAAAGTGCTAAGAAATGGTCACATCAGCTCCGCTTATATCAACTGGTTAGTCACTCTCCCCCTTGTATCAACTCTTGGCCTTGCTTCTGTGTTTCGCGCTTTCGGCACTCTCAGACAACTCCTCAGTCTTCACGTCCTCCATATTCGCACCATTAACAGCTAACCGATCAGCAGCTTCGTTGCCAGCATCTTTGTTATGCCCTTTTACCCATTCAAATAACGTCTTGACCTTTAGCGATTTGCGTTCTTCGATCTTAGACAGGATAGCTTGAATGAGATCTTTGTTCTCGACTGGTTTCTGAGTCGAGGTTACCCAGTTATTCCGTTGCCAGTTTATGCACCATACAGTGACGCAGTCGATCGAGTACTTGCTATCAGTAAAGATTGTGACATCGCGGTGCTTGGGCGCTATATCAAGTGCCCGAGAGATGGCTGTTAATTCAGCCCGTTGATTGGTCTGACGGCTTCCTGCAAGGGGTTCCGAAACATTTCTGCTAGATGAGAGAGAAGAGAACAGACTGTGTCAGCAAAGCAGATGTAAAAAAAAAAAAAAAATAGGGGAACGGCCTTGGAGATTCGCTTGCTACTACGTACCTTTCGTCGTCTGGTCCAAAGTAAACGCCTACACCAGCCCTAGCTTGAGACGTTCCATTCCTCAAAGCGCTTCCATCAGTGTAAATCTTCAGCATGCCCGGCGGCCCGGAAGGCTTAGGCTGGATCTTCCTCTCCTGCTTTTGTTCAGGTGTTTTATACACTATCTTTCCAGTCGTAGGATCCAGTAGAATGTTAGGGTCAAATCCGTCCTCCGCACCAGGCGGAAGTGGTCCTGTTCCTGCAGCATATTCATCGCCAGCATTGTCCTTTGGGTTGCCCTCCATCAATCCCGGTGCCCCCGGTAACGAATCCTTATTAGATGTTGTCTGGCCATTCCGTACAAACGCCTCAGCCGCTTCTCGGGTAGAAAATTTTCGATATCGAGGTCCTCGGAACCCTCTCACTTGGTCTTGCGCCTTCGCCCAGTCTGTGTATACTCCGGGTACCCTGCCTTTCTGGATGCCGTAAAATTTCGTACATGCGGAAGCCGAACCGTCCTGGGGGGACGGAGCTCTGTTGCCTGTGAGAAAAGCATCTGCTTCTTCTCGCGATGGAAAGGATTGGACTAGGCCCGCGCATCTCATTAGCACACCCCTTCACTCACCCTTCCAACGCAGCCAGGATAGTAACAAAATAAAAAAATAAAAATAAAAAAGAACGGAAGCCGCTGGAATGTCACGTACAGACTGCTCCTTTGAACCCCGTAACTTGAGCCAAACACTCGTTCCAATGGTTGTATATTCCAGGCTGAAACCCGATCTTCACTGCGTAGAACTTTGGCTCTCCATTGCGTTTCCGCTTGGTGCCAGCAGCTACATTTTCACTGACTGACGACATATCTGGCTCGAACTGGTTGATAGGCAGCGTAAGGAAAGGTTTTGCGAGTTCTGAGATTGCGTCTATTGATCTTTTTATTCTCGGAGATGCTGTGGATGACAGTCGAAGGGCTAGAGAAATGCGACAAATCGAGTTCATCAGGGTGCAGTTCGTCCGGTAGACAGGTGTTTCTCGCGTTCTCTGATCGTCTCGAGGCGAGCCAGAGAACGTCCTGCTGCTGGTTTTATCCTTGCTATCGATGTGAGGAGGAGTTCAAGGTACCCCGCTCCATGCAGACAAGAACGAGGCGTGTAGGTGGTTCGACGGCAGCGTTGAAGGGAAGTTCCATAGAACAAGCCGGTAGCCGGTGTCAGGGTAGATAACGCTGCCTCGAGGCCGCAAGCGAGCGACCTTCTAATGCTTGTTGAGGCACAAAGCTGGCGTTGGAGCAGTTAAGGCGGAAGTCCAGAGTTGGTGGTTGCTTTTAGGCCGCAGCAGGCGGTGGTGGTTTAACTAACTAGCCGGAGTATGCGGGCGGGAACGTCAGCCGCAGGGCTAAACGCCTTAACTAAACGCTGAGCTAGGGACCTGGGTTTAGCTATACCTCCTAGCTCAACATCCAGGGCCAGTTGCATATGTAGGCATGTCCAAGAGGATACTCTTACTTCTACGGAGTACAATAGAGCAAGATGATATTTTCGATCTGTGTGCAAGGCTGCGGTTACTCGTCGAAGCTCATGAATAAGAGGTTGATATTTGGTGTCCAGAGACTATTTCATCATAGGTCCAACATGGACGATTTCGATAACTAACTAGCCGAGTGCCAATCAAGCCCGGAATGAAAGAGCTGTTGAAATGACTCGCTCAAAGCTGCTGATCGCAAGAATCCAAAATATATATATATATATATATTGTCACTTAGATCTTCAATAAGCCTGGTTACCGAGGTGAATGCTGTAGCTACCCGAGATTATATCTTTGCTTTGATATGGGATCCCAAGATGTCGAGGCCAGCACCGCCATCGTATAGTTGCTGCTCAACAGCTCGAGCATTGATCTAGGCAATTATCAGCTATCTATACGATGGCAAAGGTGGACTGGTGAATAGTCCAACTTACATGCTGCATACCGAGATCTTCCACCTTATCAACCCCTAACAACCGCATTGCTGTCATTGTTTCCGCACAGAGAACTGCCAGTTATGTCAGTATATCATATCAATACACAATAGAAGAAAAAAAGGTAATCGTACTTTCAAGCATTCGTTCAACACCTTCGGGGCCACCAGCTGCAAGACTGAAGAGTGCATTCCTACCAACACCAACCCCTTTGGCACCCAGACACAGTGCTTTGACCACATCAGTGCCTCTCTTAATCCCACCATCAATCCAAACCTCGATTCGATTAAAAACTTCAGGACAGTATTTGCGGATCTCCATCAAGGTATGGATGGAAGGCGGGGCAGTGTCCATCGCTCTTCCGCCGTGGTTCGAGAGAATGATACCTTTTATCTGAGGGGTGTGCAGAGAAGCAATGTAAGCGTCTTCATGGGTCTGGATACCCTTGAGGACAATGGGAAGGTCGGTATGTTTCAACAGCCAGGGTAAGGTATCCTTCCACGTTAAAGACGGGTCTGTGCCAGCAAATAACTGTTGTCCTAGACCACCGCCACCAGTAATCTCGTGTCCTCCCGACGATTTGACTATGTCTGCGACGGCAGGGGTAGATGCAATAGCCTTTGTGCGTTCGTCAAGCTCTCTCTTTCCCGGTACGGGTGCATCGAGGGTAAGGCAAATAAATTTGATGGCTTTGATCTTGTTTATGCGTGCCAGCATGGCTTCACTCTTCTTTCGCTCAATTTGTACATATAACTGCCATCCGAACACTTGATCTGGGGTAGCCCCTTTGACGATCTCTTCTGGGGTCATTGAGGCATTGTTGGAGATAATTTGCATAGCACCGAATTTGGCACATGCGGCAGCAATACCAGCTTCACCTGAGGGGTGCGCAAGTCGCGCCATTGCAGTAGGTGAAGCAATGATAGGAGTATTGAGCTTGTAACCCAACATACTAGTGGCCAGACTGCAGTTCTTGCAATCCACAAAGACTCTTGGGCGAAGTAATATAGATCTGTAGATACTGTTGTTCAATGATTTGGAGATCAGATCATCCGCTCCAGAAAAGTAATATGCCCAAGCCTTGTGGGTTAGCTGCTTTGAAGCAGCCGCCTCAAAGTCATCCATGTTCAAGAGAGTCGATAACGGAGGAGGCCCTTCGGTGGTCTTTTCCGCTTTGGCTGGCTTTGGGGCAAGTTTTGCCAGAGACTTCTCATCTACTCTGCCTACCAGGGCCTCTGGAGGGAGACTATCCTCCAGAGTACCGGTAGGATGAATTGGATCGTATTCTTCGGTTGCATCCCTCCCAGCCAGTTGCAGGATGATATTCGCGCCTCCCGGATGATTGGGGAGGAAATTCGTAACCTAGATAAGCGAATATGAGCAAGACAAGGCATTTTAACGTCATTAGAACTGGAATATTTGGCTTCAGCTCCAACCAGCTGTTTCATCAGACAGTCAATTCCGGCACAATTGCTCCGTAGTGCCTCTGATAATCGAGCAATGCTCATTCGTAAATTCGCTTCTCAACCAGCGCTTTGATCGCCCCGGAATCACGCAGGGCAAACAAGGGACGATGAAGCGAAAAAGGAAAGATAAACGGTCTAGATGTAACTAGCGATGGGGAGCACTCACATCGTACACCTTCCCGTAGAGAACCACCCAGCAGCTATCCGTTCTGTTGTGCTTGGCAACTGCAGGAAGAGCAACGAAAAAGCAAAGCCAGTCAAGTCAGTCAAATTGATTTCAATTCGCGTCTACCTGAGCCAATAATGATAGAAGAAGTCTTGCAAGTGATAATAACTTTGAAAAAAAAAAATAAAAATAAAAATAAAAATAAAAAAAAAGATAAAAAATAACAGAATGGTGGGATAAAAAGAGGAGATCCTGTTACCTTCTTCTGCATCAATCATCCTCGAGGATGCCATGGTTCCACTGGATTTCGGATCGGCCTTGCAGGAGGGACGACGTTGAATATCAGTCTGCAAGGGATAGCAGATGGTGCAGCTAACTAGTTAGTTCGATGTTGGTTTCTCCGAAGTTCCTTTTTGAATCCCCTTGCTCAACCCTGAGGAATATAACTATATAATCGGACCGGATGGCAAACTGCCCAGTAGCTAGTGACTCGTAGCAGGATCCTGACAAACAGGCGAGAGGCGAGACGACGATGAATGAATATAAAGGAGGCCTGCAGCGAGAGGGAAAACAGGCCACCGGCCGACATCCGGCACCAGTTCGGTTGCTCTCTCAAACCCGCAAATCAGCCGGCTCTACGTATCCACTGCCTGCGATTCCCGCCCTATGGGACGAATGCTGATGACCTTTTCTCTCCACATTGCCAATGATCCGGGGCTTTTTCAGCGCGAGGTTGCTCCCCAGCCAGAGTTAAACGGCTGTAGCTCGGTAAAGCGTCCAACTTCATGTCTCGCAGGTTGATTGCTGGCAAGGCAGGTCTGTTGCTTTCTCTGTTTACATCCTACTCCGTACACTGAACCTATTAGCATCCTGACGACATAATTTATGCGGGCTGCTAGAAAAATACCATGTCGAGGTCTATCTCCCTCCACTGAATAAAAGCGACTTTTTGGAGGCTGGACCCTCTCAAGCGACTCGGCCGAGGGCTTAGGGCGCGGCTAAATGGAGATGGGAAGTATCTTGATATCATGGTGCCGTGTGTTGAAGAAAGACATGTTGATTATGGTTGCAGAGGCTGTTGTTTGTTGTTGTAGTCGTAGTTGTTGCTGACAGCCTATCTTGAACTGAACTGGCTAGTGGTTGCTGTAGTAGAAGTCCAATTCTACTACAACAACCACACAACCAGCACAAAGGCTTACACTCCATCACTGCAGATGCGAAAGGAATCCTTTCTTTACCCTGCAGCCTTCTGATCGCTCTGCAAGTCTTTGATTAATCTTTACTACCGGTATGCCTGGAATCTCTCGAGGGGCCTTCACGAAGTGACTGCGCGTTTTGATATACCATCAACATACACACAAATACAACATTACTTCGACTGAATCCAAAAGCCATGGGGCTACTCACGATCCCGGTAGAGCTACTGGACGAGATCACCGGCTATTTAACCTACTCATCCCGGTTCGCTCTCTCTCTCACCTGTCGAACACTTCATGCCTGGATCGACAACCCATATTGTACTTCGAAGAAGTGTGACAACCCTCTTTCTGAACGGCTAGTACAGTCCCTATGCCCTGTTATCAAGCCCAAGGACCTGTTTGAAATGGAGATGTGGCCGGGATACTTGGAACAAGACAATATCCGGATGGCACACGGCTACTTCGCCTGTGGGGAGTGTGTCAGACTCCGGCGCGCACGACACTTTACAAACGCCATGATGAAGGGGAAGAGAGGCAAGGTTGGGTCAGGCACCATTGAGCAACGGTCGAAACGAGTCTGTATTCAGTGTTGTTTTCGACTTGGCCGGTTTTCCCCTGGAACAACCTTCTACTTTGGAGGAGCCGAAGTCGATGGATATGGCATCGTTTGCGCGAGATGCCGCGGATACGAAGAATATGAGGGTTACCATTGGAACGCGTCTGGCACTTGCAGCAGATGCATGTTCATTTATGGAATGCCAGCCAGGCGCCACCCGGTGTACCGGAGTATAGAGGATTGTATTGGTGAAGCTCAGACAGCTTGCCGCCTCTTATGCTAAGAGTCCTTTTTAGACTTACCTTCAGACTTACCTGTCTAGCACATTTACTGGGGCTTTTCCTGCCCAGCGACGACTCTTCTTCTGAGACTGATAGAAAGCCTTAAATAATAAAACAATTGATATTTTCATCTTCATCTCCATCTTTCTGTGTATCTACATAGACACGTGACCCATCTGGTGATCGACCAGCTTGACCAAAAAACCGCCAGGAGCCAAAGAAGAAGCAAAGAAGAAGAAACGAAGGAGGAAACGAAGAAGAGACAAAGACGACGGCTGGGATGCGAATCTGAGGGCGACCGAGTCCCTCCTGCTCTCCTATCTTCGCGTGTCCTACCCTGACAGCCGAAACTTCCCCCTTTCTGAGCTTTCGACTTAGTGACCGGCCAGGCATCATGTTCGAGGTAAGCCAAAAAAAAAAAAAAAAACCCCGGATTTTTCGCGAAGACCCAGGGCCGCCATGGCTTCCAGGGCCTGCTGGGCAGTAGAGAAAGAGGACGTCCAGATTGTACGAGCAGACGGCTAACATGTCTCCCTCCAGCGTCGAGCAGCAGACCGCTACCGCCTGCACCGCCATCGCGCGCGGTCCGTCGTCCTCACGCCGGAGGAGATGGTCGAGGTGCGCGCCGCCCAGCGGACGTTCGAAGGAGCCTACATCCGCACTTCGATCTCACAGTTCTCCTTTGCCCTGATCATCCTTAAGATCTTCACGGCCGAGTTCTACAGCATCGGAGCACTGTTTGCTGTCTACGGAGCCGGCGTGATGACCATCGGCCTGTTCAGGAGGCAGCAGGGCAACAGGCAGTTCTTCTCCGAGGTCGACGAGGACGGCGTGCAGCGACGGAAGTTCAGGACAAGCGGGAACGTCGTGGTCGTGCTGACCGCGCTGAGCATCGCGGCGTATGTGTGTTTGCTTGCCTTGACGCTGAACCTGGACGTGTAACTCGCTGTGACCGCTACTCTTCTGACGCGGCGATCGAATTCGATCGATCCGCGGCTTCACCATCTTACGATATCGACTACTTTATTTTCGGGATTATCATCTATACTCTCACCTTCTTTCTACCGTGGAGTGGGACGGGTCTTCCGTGCGTATTATTTGGTACAGGTACGGGGTTGGACGGCACGGCGTTGTTGGAGCGGATATAGAGATGCACATGGGCCGCGGAGGATGAGGATGCACAGGAGAGAGTCATCATTCCTCAGCCAGGCCAAGGACTCCGAGTCAGGCGGACTGGATGTCCTACCCATCAGGCTGTGTGGCAGGGCGGAACCGCCTGGCGATCTTCCCGGCTTCCTGGCTCCGAGTAGCTTCTTGTTGCGCCCGCCTCATAACTCCAGGAAATATGTCTGGACAGTCGAGAGGCGCGAGCGTTGGAAGGCAGGCCAACATTGAGCAACCCTACCTTGCCGCCTCGATCAGCCCCAGGCCGCCCGATAGACGATGCTGACCTGTTGGCTGCTGTTGGCTGCCTTTTGCACAGGCTGCGCAAGAAACGCCCTCTGACCATCGGACAGAAACACGTCCCTTGCCTGCCTGCGACTGCCTGCTAACGTGGTCCAACTCGCTGTGGTTCCTGGTGTCTCGAGCCAGGGCGGTTGATCTAGATGTCCGTATCTACATAACTGACAGCCTCTTATAACAACATCCATCTACACATAAAATACATAGTCATAACTGCATCGCTCCTCCAGCCCTTTTTATGCTCCCTCGAACGGCTGAGACGACGCCACTGACTCGCTCTCTGCCTGCCTCCCTGCTGACTGTTGCTGTTTTTTTAAGTCTGAAGCAGAAAGCCAGTAACTACGGTTTCGTATAAAGTATCTCCTTGCGCCGCTGCTTCGACCTTCTTCTCCTTTTCGCCCTTGTAACTCCTCGATACTTCATCGCAGCGCGCATCCGCAGCATCCAGCGACTCCCATCCCATCCCAAGGGCCTCAGTCCGTCCTCAGCTGCATCCGTCCGCATTCTCTCTGCGTCTTTTCCTCCTGTCCGGTGAGGTCATCGGTGGACCTAACCTTCTGCTAGAGCTGCACGTCGCGGCCAGTGACATCCCGTCCACCAGCGCCATCAAGCCCGCGATTAGTAAAAGAAACGAAGATACTTAGCTACCGACCGGGGAGAGGGGAGTGACATCAACAGCGAAGGGCAGAGAAGAGGGCAAAAAAGAGGTCCCGGCAAGGCAGCTTTCAGCTTCATGGCCGCCGGACAGCAGACGCCATGCCAGCACCAACACTCGCATCTCGCTAGAGCCGTCGTGGTGAGGAACTCCAGCTTCAGCCCGTCGCCGCCGCCAGCGTCAGTTTCAGCGTCCTCAGCATCGCCAGCGTCCGCAGCCAGGCCGAAGAAGAACGGGTTTCCCAGCAGTAGTAGGTCTGCCTCTTCCCTCTCGTCGGCGTCGTCGTCGTCGTCGCCTCTCGCGTCTAATGGTGACGGCACTGCCGCCGCCGCCTCCCCCAGCATGACGGACATCCAGCACCAGCAGCACCAGCATCCTCCCGCCGGCACTCCCAGCCCTCCTTCAGCGACTTCTCCAGGAGGCCACCAGCATCACTATGGCTCGACGCTGGCACCGCCTGCAAAAACGGTCGTGGGCAGGGCCCTGGGCATAGATCGCTTCTCAGAGCCCCAGCAACGCCGGACCAGCGGCGACTCTGCTGCTCCTGGTGGCCTGGCCGCACCAGGCTGTGGCCTCTCCATGGCCGATACTCCACTCCCCAGCGCCCCAGCATCGCCGCAGATGTGAGTCCTAAACTTATGTTTTCTTGTTCAGCTCTTATCCTGCGTACTATGAGCTAGTTAGTGTCTAACGCCCGGGGAAGTAGGACACCTCGATCTCATGGCTCCGGAGCTTCAACCCCAGGAAAACACCGCGCCACCACTCTTGATATCCCCGGGCTGACCAAGTCCAAGGTCTCGCCAGATGGCCGCATCGCACAGCGTGACATTGGATCGAAACTCGTGATTGTTATGGTCGGCCTTCCCGCCAGAGGCAAAAGCTACATCACCAAGAAGCTTTGCCGCTACCTCAACTGGCTGCAGCACGACACGAAGATCTTCAATGTAGGAGAACGCCGTCGAGTCGTGGCTAGCTCTACACCCCAGAGCGAACCAAAGAAGATTGGCCCCGTTGTTGATGAAAAACTGAGAAAATCCGTGCGAGAGCTCAGCATTGGTGAGCTCCCTCCAGAGGAACAGGCAGAACTCGATGCTGCGGAGGAGAATATAAACAAGTCTCAAAATGGTGTACCGTCGGGCGAAATACCGCCTCTTGATATGCCACCAAGCTCCGTTCCGTCTGCCCAAATATTCGTCAATGGTAAGCTTCAGGATGAACCGTCAGCGCAGCCTGAGCCGGCTCCAGGCACGGCGGCAGACGGCAGTGCTAACGGGGAGCTGGCGACAGCTGCTAAAGCTGAAGAAGGAATGGACCAGTCTGCCCAGTTTTTCGACCCAGATAACCAACGTGCAGTCCAGTTAAGAGAGCAGGTCGCTCTAGCTACTCTTGACGAACTACTGGACTACATCCTCGAGCAAGGAGGAAGCGCTGGCATCTTAGATGCAACCAACAGCACCCTGGAACGACGGAAATCCGTCATGGCACGTATTCGTGAACGAGCCGGACCAGAACTAAACGTCCTCTTCCTGGAAAGTTGTTGTTACGACGCCATGCTACTAGAATCAAACATGCGACTCAAACTCTCAGGGCCTGACTACAAGGACATGGAGCCAGTTGTGGCTCTAGAAGACTTTAAAAAGCGTATCAAGCTGTACGAACGCAGCTATGTGCCTCTAGGAGAGTACGAGGAACAACATAACATGCCATACGTCCAGACAATCGATGTCTGCCGCAAGGTCGTTGCCCATCAAGCCACCGGCTTCATGGCCTCCCAAGTTGTCTCCTACTTACTGAACTTCAACCTATCCCCTCGCCAAATCTGGATATCTCGTCATGGTGAGAGTCTGGACGACGTCAGTGGAAGAATAGGCGGAAATGCACCGCTCAGTGAAAACGGGACTCAATATGCCAAAGCCCTTGCTAAATTCATCGACCACCAACGCGCACGCTGGGAAGAATACCAAAAGATAAAGGCCCTATCAACTCATTTCCCACCCCGGCCAGGCGACAGTACTCCCCCAAACCCTCAGTATGCAGCTCAAATCATGGAAGGCGGACGAAACTTCTGCGTCTGGACCTCAATGCTTACCCGCTGCATTCAGACAGCGCAATTCTTCGATGAAGAGGAATATGATATCAAGGAGATGAGGATGCTTAACGAGCTTAATGCGGGGGTAATGGAAGGATTGACCTATGACGAGATTCGAGAACGCTTCCCATCCGATTTCGAAACCCGGAGGAAAGAGAAATTGCATTACAGGTTCCCTGGCCCCGGTGGTGAGGGATACCTCGATGTCGTCAACCGGTTACGTGCCGTTATCGTTGAAGTTGAGCGAATGACGGACCATGTCCTTCTTGTTGGGCCTAGATCCGTTGCCAGAACACTGCTAGCTTATTTTCTCGGCCTGAAGAGAGAGGATCTCACTGATCTTGCAGTGCCTCTGGGTATGATCTACTCTCTGGAGCCGGTAAGCATTATCTCTCTAATCACATAGTTTCCGCTCCCGAATGGAACTAACCGTCTGTGTATAGAAACCCTATGGTGTTGAATATAAAGTCTACCAATACGATCCTGAAGCCTGCTGGTTCGATGAGCTCCCGAATTACAAAATTGGCCAAAAGTCTTACTACTAAATATGTCTAATTCGATATCGTTTTCTCATGCGGCAGACACACTTGGATAAGCCTGGTAGTACACAAATTCTTACGCATGTTGCTCATCCTTGCACGATTATGCTTCCTTCCTCCTTATGCATTGTTCTTCCCAACTCACTTTTATCCTTTCCCTCTCTCTATTTCTTGTCTGCACTATTTTTAGTCCGAGTCCCACCTTTTTTCATCTGCGGTGTATGGGGTTTGTTACTATTTCATATTTCCACGGATGGAATACGGCGCATAAACCTTCTCGGTTCGAGTTGAGTCAATCATGGCGGTATTGGTTTATTTCAACATCTCTTTTTCCTCTTCCCTTCCATGTTGTTTGAAGTCCTGTTGTTTTGTGTCATATTTACTATCCTGTTGTTTCTAGCTTATTGCTGCCCTGTATTTTTCATTCCCTCTACGTGGATGCTTGCTGTTATCGATGTTATGATGGCTAATGATCGAATAATTATCCCCTCTCAGTCATGTACATATCCTAATATATATGCGGTTCCTTTCAAGGAGCTAAACGCCAATTCCGAGTCTAAAGCAACATACATACGGCTTAGGAAAGAATACTCTCATTCATGTACACATATCTCAGGCGAATTTACATACAAGTCCCCGCGAAACACCCAAAGAAACAAGTAGTCCGAAACAAGACAGAAATAAAGATAAGACCAATCAATCATACGATGGCCAACTCATATAGCGAGATAAATATCATTTAGTGTATTGTATTATGCCGCTCAGTTTCTACGCAACAATAGTAAACGAAAAAAAAAAAAAAAGGCAAAACGTAAGGCATGAATAGTCCTTAAATCGACAATGAGGTAATGGAAGAAATGGGAAAGTGATCACGAGATGTAGAGATTAGACGTTTGGCTGGGCCTGGAATTGAGGCCGAGCTGTCATAAATGGAGCAGCTTCGGCAATGTTTCCGGTTGGTGACGGTGCGTTCGGAGCAGGGTCTGCCCAGACAATCGAAGCATACTATTATAATACGAACGAGAGTTAGTGGACAGTTACACGAATAGGGAAATGCGTTGGGATATAAATAAGGAGAGGTGATGTCACACCACTAATTTATCGAGCAAACATTTCATTTTGTGGTTTAAAATTGGGACGGAGGGGAATGGATGAACGCATACCTTGAACCAGAAATTTAACACCAAAGCGACTGCAATACCCAGACAGACGACGAGAGGCCCTATGACATTATCAAAGTCTTTTCCACTGCGTTCTCGGATCAGTCGCGAACGAGACTCGTACATCCACCATCCCCAGGCTCCAGTAAAGACGGAGAAACCAGTATACACGAGGGCAAGGTAGCGGGTGACAGTTTTGTCGGGCCCGGCGGCATTATACATTGTGAGTGAAATACCAGCGAGGAGAATGCAAATATGCTGCCATTTGACGAAGGTACGTTGGTTGGCGAGCCAAACTTTAGCTTCCACACGGACGGGGCCAGTGTCCTTGAGCCAGTAGCTTGGCATAGAGACACCAGAGGGTAGCTGGGGTTGAGGAGAGCGATGGGCAAGGGCATAGCGGGACATGGAGAAGGGGATGCGAAGCAACGAGGATGTTGGTCGGGATGACGGTTGAGGTTGGGCTCCGTTGGCTTGCTCGGTAGATGGAGGCAGGCTAAGCTCGGGAATGGGAGCTCTGGGAGCTAACTCAGACTGGGACTGGGATAGAGCCTCGGGACGAGGGGAGGTAGGCTGAACTACACCCTGGATGCGAATCTGGGTCTTGGGAGTTGACTCTTCTGTCATCATGTGGCTGATAGGGGAGCCGACGAGGTGCTGGATGCTAGGGATCGTCTGGCGGCTACCAAGGAAGCTGCCGACAGCGAGCTCGTCCTCTGCCTGCTTGGCAATCCGTTCTTGTTCTTGCTGGAAGGCAGTTTCTGGATCTTGCCTGATGTCCGTATCGAGGTCGCTGAGCCAGAAGGGGAAGCTGTTAATGTGATCTTCGAACAGCTGGGCGACACCATGAACGAACTTAGAGAAGCGTGGCGCTTCTTTGACAAGATGAGAAGACATGAGGTCGGAGAGCCAGGCCTCAATATTGCTTTCCACGACGCTTACCACTGGTGTTGCGGATCTTGATCTCCAGAAGCGCATGCGGGAAGCGCGAGATCTCACCGCGAGGAATTTCCGAGAAGGGGAATTCCATTCTTCGGCTATCGATGTCTGAACGATGCCAATCCTCGGGTTCACGACATGGACGCTCGAAATCTAGGGTGTCCTCACGGATAAGGGCTAGATCTGTGTCCAGGGAGATACGGAGGCGATCGTCGCCAGGGATCTGGAATGCGGTGTGGGTATAGTTTGCACGAACCATGGGCTCCAACCCATGGCTCTTGATAAACTCCTGGATCTCTTCAACATCTCGTTTGAGATTATCAGCACGCTGAGGATCGCCGTTGCCTTGAATCTCGATCTTGTGGATGACTTTCTCCATCTTATAGGATCCATTGAGGAAGGCATTGATATGTTTCTTCTTGAGGCGGATTCTGATCTCGCGACTGCTGTCGCCGTCGTTCATTATCTTCTTTTCCAGGTAGACCTCAACCTGGTCGCTGAGGTGGCCAGTCCAGCGCAGGCGAAGGGAACCGGCTGCGGGCTTGTTTGCCACTTTTTGGTTATACAGGTCGAACGAGCGGTTGTCAAAATAGAGCGAGGTGAGAGAGGGGTCCCGTTGGGCGACATCGAGCTCCTTTGAGGTATTCGGGTTATAGACAAGCACGGGCAGACGGCGCAGAATGTAGGTCTTGACCTCCAGTAGGTTGTCGGCATGGACCCAGAACTTGTGGGAGGTATACGTCTCACGGCCGGTCTGGGTATCAACCGCGGGCCCATCCTTGGGCATTGGCTGTCCCTCCGTTCCCAGGATGGACCTGACGAACGAGAACATGGCCGACAAGCGGTACAGCAGCGGCGAGTAGTCCTCCGAGTTGAATGGGAGCTGCGACATGCGGACCTGTAGCAGCGGGCGGACCTTGTACTTTGCTCCGCGCTTGCGGTCGTGCTTCTTGGCCGCTTTTAGGAAGCCGGTGAAGTTGATTCGGCTGAACTTCTCGAGCTCGCCCAGCTCTTCGGTGATGCGGTCGAGCTTGCTGAGAGTCTCCTGCGCGACGGCCTCGTTCTTCTTCACATTCTCCAGCTTTGTCTCGCCCTGCTGTGTGGCCACTGGCTCCAACGTGGCCTCGCACTCGGCTGTCAGCTCCCGCAGTCTCTTGTGAGTCTCGACCTGAAACGAGTTGACCTTGTCGAGCTGGACGTTGATTAGCTCCTGCACGAAGTTCTCCTCGTCCTCGTCGGTCCACGGCCTGCTCTCGCCATCGTCGCCATCCTCAGATCCCTCATGCTCGCGGAGCAGCTTCTTGAGAGCTCGGTAGTCGATGTAGTGGTCCTTCCATGGCGGATAGACCGACGTCTGGAGGGTGTTGCCGAAGCGCATCCTGACAAGCTGCAGCTCGCTTCAGCAGCTGTATCTCTCGCAGCAACAGAAGCAGCAGCGTCCAATTGAACTCTCACTCCGGCTATGGCTTCGTCCTTGGTCTGGCTGCGAGGCGGATCGCGATAAAACCAGGGCAAATAAACCAAGATCAACGCCAGCGGCGAGAAAAGTCGAAATTTCTCCAGCTTCGGAGATGCGCCCGATTGGGACTAGCTCCCCACGTGCAATGACGACACACACAAGCCACGTGATATAACAATTCTGTAAATATTATATAATATCTAAAGGTCACGTGATATATTTATTCTTGGCATCAAAGGAAAGTAAACAAAAGACAGGAAAAACCGCAGGAAAAATAGCAGAGACAGAGAGACGGCGAAGAGACGGGCAAGGAGACGACGAGAATGGCGGTACAGAAGTTGTATCCGCGGGCGACGGTGAAGCGGATTGTCAAGTCTCATACGCACAAAGTCCTGACCAAGAATGCAGACATACTGGTAGGCACGGGAGGGAGAACCCAACATCTACATATGCGATTCCGCTGACGATGTACAGATATTCCTAGACTACATGCTATTCATACAAGAGTCCGCACCATCTAACTCCTAGAGGCCAGACCCATACTCACTGTTGCAGGTTGATGCGCGAAGCCTCGATCCAGGGAAGAAAGCGCGGCGACAAGGGCATCACGGCCAGAACCGTGCGACGAGTTACCGAGGTGAGCAGCCCTGGGGTCAACGGCCTTCCTCTGGCGCAGATGACCGTTTCTCATGGATATTACACGTCTAGGGAGCTCTACGCAAGTTTAAGGGATAGGCGAAACGTGTCTTCTGTTGGTCGACATGATCAGGCCATAGGCTCGAGACTTGACATCAGGCGTTATTATAATCGGTTCGGTCGGCGTTAGTTAGGTTAAACGTATCGATGGCGTCCGTCTGAAGACGTCTAGGAGGGCTGAGATACCCTGGAGTATGGAGCAAAGTATAAATATTTGATGGCTTCTTGTATTGCTTTCTGCCTGCGCTTGAGTTAGATGCTTCTTTGCTCTTCCGTCTCGTTCTACCATATAAACGGAAGAACAACTGTAAACGATTCCTCTAATACCAACTGAAGAAACTGAAAAGTAAAATAAAAAGGAAACTGCTCACAAGATGAGTATTTCCTGATAATAATTTACCTTGCACAGGTGAGTATCAGCTTGTGGTGTTGTGCTGTCTGTGGTTGTAGAATGCCCTTTTTGGCTGGTGCTCATCCTGCGGGATAAGTTAGGACAAAAAAAAAAACCTTTTACACCAACAACGACCCAAATTCCAAAACTCCAACGTCAAAACTTCTTCCATCTCCGCTTCTCTCTTGCGCTCACTCGATCTCTGTCTTGCTACTCGAATAGACCGATCTTCCGTCTCCTCTACGACTCTTCAGCTCATTCGTCTCATTATTCCACCTGTTTCCCTGCTGTCTTTCCAGTCACACGACCAAACTTCTCGAGTCCCTATTCAACCACCATGTCCGCCGTTACAGCTCCCAGCAACCCTTCACAGACTCAGAATACTAAGAAGAGACGCGGCAAGGCGGAGGCATCTGCTGCTGTAGCTGCTCCAGTCTCTGTTGCTGCATCAAATACCGACGCGCCTAGTGTTGCGGCTGCTGCTGATGGTTCTGCCAACGGACACCATGAGCCAAGCTTCCTCAGGGAGCTCCAGAAGTACGTCCGTACTGAACCCCGTGTGATGCGATTGATGCTGATTTTTTCTTTGCTAGAACCCTTCGAAACACCAACAAGAAATTGGTAAGCGCTGTTCCTTTGCAGTTTCTACCGGAGCCAGACTGACGAGACATCTTAGAACGCAACCGCCAAAGTCGATGCAATTATTGCTGAAAACCCCGGGAAATCCCTCGAGGAGCTTGTAGCTCTCAAGAAAATCAATGCAGACCAGAAAGCCCAGGCCCTTAAGAAACCCGCTCTCCAGGAAACTATTGCTCACATCGAAGAGCAGATCGCTCAATACAAACAACTCGAAGCATATTATGAAGAACAACGTGCCAAAGAAGTAGCAAAGATCCAAGCCCAGCACAAAGACGAAATCGAATCGTTGAAGAAGAACCTCGAGACCGAGTCCAGAGAGAGTGCTGAGAAACGCTTTAAGGACCGATTGCTTGTGCTCAGCCGTTTCTTGCGCGCAGCTGCTGCCATGAGGGGAGTTGCTGATGAACACTCTATCCAGGCTCGTGGGTTTGAAGGAGCATTGTACCAGGTTTATGGTGGAACGGAACAGGCGGTCGATGCCATGATCAAGTTGATTGATGGCACAGATGACAAGGTTCCCAGTGTTGAGTCCGAGATCCTTGACATAACCTGTAAGTTCAGAACCTCCTTCGCTGATAGTAAGCTCTCTCATCCTAGTCCACTGACAAGTTTGTTCTTGTAGACGCACAAATTAAGCGCACTTCTCTTGAAGACTACGCTCAATCCACCGGTGAAGCTGTCTTAACTGAGGAAGCAACCACCGCCCCTGCTGCCGATGCCAATGCAGTCCAAACTGACCCAACAATCGCCAATGCCGGCCTTACTGAAGCTGAAGAGCCTACTGTCTCACAGGCTGCAGCCGCAGATAGCTTTCAACCTAAACCTCAGCCGACTGCTGAAGAAGCAGCCCCCCTTAAACCTACCGAGGAGAATGTTGCAGCCAACGAAATTGCGCAGACCGTATCAGTAGAATGGGATCCAAATCCTTATAAGCCCAGTGCCTCCACAGAGGAATGGCTTAGTGTGCAAGTTCCCCAACCTGGTACTGCTGCCGAGGCCTCTGTTGCTGCTGAAGCTGCTATTCGTCAACCGCTCACCTCTGGAACTTGGGTAGAAGAGCCTCAGGCCAACAAACAAGTCGACGGCTTTGAACGGGTTAACCATCCTCGTGGGCGTGGACGGGGTTATCGCGGCCGAGGCCAAGGCCAGCGTGGTGGCGGAGAACACCGCGGTCGTGGCGGCTATCACCACCGTGCTGGGAGTGAGTACCGTGGCCGTGGACGTGGTCGTGGTGAATATCGAGGAAATGGAAACGGCCATCGTGGTGGAAGACCCGCTCCCGCTGCTGCTACTGCAGGCGACGCTTAAAGGCTAGTACTGGACCCGTCATACTCCCTTTACAGCCCTTAACATTCTTATCTTCACGCTGCTTTCTGTTTAAGCTTGGTCATTCGTTGCATTGCGGGCTTAGTTTCGTTCATCGCCCCTTTCACCCTCTATTCCCGCTCCTACCCTTTCTCTCTCCCATTCAACTCTTTAGTAGTTTCCATACGTTGCTACAATTTGCTATGTCATGACGGACGGCACTTACAAAAAATCGAACCACAACTACCAACCGCAAAAAAACTTAACGACCTAATTATTTCGAAATACTAGCGTGCATATGGGCTTCTTGTTATTGCCCTCTTTTTTTTCGTCCTCCTTTTCATCTTCATCCTCTTCCATCCATTGATTGGTTGGTCGTTTCTTCTTTACTCCCTACTCTCAATTCATACGTCACTATCTACTTTTTGTGTTTTATGCTTGCCGGTTTCCTAAGCTCGAGGAGGTGTGGAAGGAAAATGGAGATTGGGATGGGATAAGGATAGGGGTATGAATATGGGGTGTTTGTTTCTTCTTTGGTTCTTTCTCCTTTGACGGAAGCTATGTATGTGGCAGTCATCTTTTACAGCCAGCAAAACAAAAGCAATGATTTGAAGATACCTATGCTTTTTTATCTAGTAATTATTCGCTTTGCAGATAATAGATACACGTCAGCATTGATAATTCTAATCGTAGGAGCTACGAATCTGAAGATTGCCTGTATAGAGCTATGTACACCCGGTCATCTCCTCAATATCAATATGTTATCTCCTGTAAATAACAGGGGCTTCTTCTATAGGCAGTATACCCGCATAATATATTATGATGCTCCACTTTAACAATCTTACCGTCTTGCAAGCTACTAGGGTTCTTAGCCCATGGGCCAGTTAAGTCAGTCATATCTTTCATGTCTTCATTAGGTGATCCCCTCTCTTCCTTATTTAAATTTTAGGATGTAATATCCCTGGAAATAGCCTAGTCATATATCCCACTCGTAACAACGTATGTTGCAGATTCTCCTTATAATTCATGCTCACTAGTCAGGTCAACCAGTTGGTTATGGAGCGTCCAGTTGTTATTATCCAGAGGAGAAGCTGACATAGTCGATTTTACTGAGAATGATTTTTCCACCCTTTCAATGTACCAACAAGTACCATTTCCCTCGACTGTAGTTATACTTACCTAGTCACATGCTTTATAAGAAGTCCAAGGCCTGTATTGTAATGCTTCCTCCTTGCGTTATCTTTCTACAGGAGGATGGAGACTTAACGGGTTAAGAGTTCAGATGAGCCGTGTCTCAATTGGTACCAAGGTAGGCCAATATGGCATAGCTATATATCTATTAAATAACTAAGCACACAATTCATACATGTGTTGTATAATTTCCTAGCTAGATGCTTCGTAGTCAACATCAATAGGCCGATACAAATAAAGTATTAAGGTTTGCGTAGTTAAAAGAGCCCCTTGTTAACAAAGTTAATTAGCCAATTAGCTATTTTTAGAAACAGCAAGCTTGGCACGGACCACCAAAACCAAAATTCTCCTCCATATATAAGAGCACGACGAGATCAGAATAATAATGGCAACAGCCTTATAGAAGATAAAAAAGTCGATGGTGCTTAACTGGCAGAAAAAGGTTGTTCAAAAATGGCAGAAAATACGTCCAATATCCAGCGACGACGAAAAATCCTCAAGACACTCTTCATCTCCCTCTTACTTGACCTCGTAAGTACACGCTTACAAGCCTCGTTCACCAAGAGCCAATATCACTAACTGAACTACTACTTTATTAGATATCATTTACCTTTATTCTTCCACTATTTCCGTCGCTTATAAGATTTTATCTTGAAAAAGATCCCTCTCCAAACTCACTCCTAAATCGTATTCTCCAATATCTCAACGCATATAAGAATGCATTCTCAAAACCGATAGATTCGAAATACGATGTTGTACTTCTCGGCGGTGCGCTGGGATCTCTATTTTCGCTCCTACAGGCTGTCGCAGCACCTGTAATTGGCTCTATATCTGATAAATATGGCCGTCGTGCTGCACTTCTTTGGTCGATGGCGGGAAACATCGCCAGTGTTGCTTTATGGGTTGCTGCCACGGATTTCCGCACTTTCTTGGGGAGTAGGATAATAGGTGGGCTAAGTGAAGGAAACGTTCAGATTGCGAATGCTATCGCGGCGGATATCAGCGATCCTAGCCAACGTGGCTCAACCATGGCGTTGGTGGGAGCTTGCTTCAGTGTTGCGTTTACGATCGGCCCTGCTATCGGTGCAGCGCTCAGCAACATTACCACATTTGCAGCGAATCCATTTGCAACAGCTGCTGCATGCTCCTTATTTTTGATTGTCACGGAAACAATCTACATCTACTTCTGCCTGCCGGAAACACACCCCAGATTGGCATCTAAAACTTATAAACCCACTACACCTGGTGACATCAGCGGGAAGGAACATGACAGTAAGCCAGGGGCAAACAGACCATCAATAGAAGCTCCTAAGGGCTATACCAACAGCCCTTTTCTCTTGAACATAACACACTTTTTATTCCTTCTACCCTTTTCAGGCCTAGAGTTTTCTCTTCCCTTTATTACGGCCAACCTTTACGAAACTTCCCTTGCAGCAAATGCTGGCGCAGCAAGCCCTTCCGCTCTTAATGGGCGTCTATTATCAGTGATGGGATTATTGGCCTCAATTCTGCAGGGCGGGGTGACACGTCGGCTACCACCCCTTCTTACCGTCCGAATAGGCGTAGTAGCTTGCACCATATCCTTCGCTTTGCTCGCTCACATTACAACGATAACCGGATTGTATGCTGCCGGCTGTCTACTCGCTGTCACTAGTGCAACTGTGGTCACTGGATTGAATAGCCTGGGTAGTTTGGAAGCTCGTGAGGCTGAACGCGGTGCTTCCTTGGGCCGTCTACGAAGCTGGGGTCAAGCTGGCAGAGCTACTGGGCCAGTCCTTTTCTGCTCCCTGTTTTGGTGGGGGGGTAGAGAAGTAGCATATAAAACCGGTGCTCTGGCTATGGTTGGCGTTTGTGCAATTGCCATTGGGTTGCTAAAATCACCCATACTGGCTAAAACAAAGTGAATGGATTCGGATAGAAAAATATTTGTCGGGGTAATTTAAATTTAAACGCATAGATGGGCATGGTTTATGGTATTGAGATATGTCCCATAGAGCGGCACATTTAGTAGCAGGGTGAGCTGAGATTTCTACTATTTGTCTAATCCTATCAATGTAGATTCAAATTTGGGAATGTGTATTATACAGAAAGAAAAGAGCAAAGATCCCCGGGCCCCCGCTACAAAGCCAACAAAAAAAATGAAATGTTGTCAATGGCCAAGCATTAGCATAGGTATCATAAATCATAGAACAGACGGACGGCACATGAAAAGCTGGCTAGGGCGGGCCTTCCGCTGCTGCAGGGCAGACGAAATCTGTAAAAACCATAACTCCTCGCGTAATATAGATGTCAAAAGGAAAGAAATGAGTACTCAACCAGCAGGATGTTCGTAAGAGGGACTCCCGTTTTGACATTAAATTTCGAACGGGCCGAAGCGATAACGTGGCCGAGAAGTTTCCCTAGCCTTTCCTGCTACAAAGGCAGGTTGAGGAGGAACAATCTGTCCGGAGGCGCTTCCTTTTGCCTTTCCCAGGAGCCAATCTGTTAGAGTGACCACCTTGGCGGTTCGATCCCACCCGTTGCCTTCGTCGGCATGCTCAATCGTATGCGTAGCAATCCGGCCTTCTTCGTCGAAAGTGAAAATGAAAAGTCCGGTAAACTGCTCCTCTTTTCCAAGTTTGAATATAGGCATTTCTCCGCCGAGCAACATGCTGAGTCCCCTATTTGTCCCACTTATAGCGGAAGATGAGCTCATGGGGCTTTCCTTGTTTGTGCTTTGTTCCCGATGCGCTCGGTCTGGTGTAATGTAATCATCTACCTCTGAGCCGCGGCCGACTTTAGAAGCTGGGCGGTCTGCACCCTCGGTCACCCAGCGTACAACAAGTTTTTCACCACCAGGACTATCATTCCGATCGCTTTCATTAGCAACACCTGTTGGGACTACCCGCTCGCTTACTATTCGTAAGTTGACGTTCCCGATGATAGGAACACTGCCCCATGCCACAGGAGCAGTCCATAAAGCAGCTCGATAGGGAACTCGTCCTTTAACGGTAGGAAGATGTGGGTGTGTAGATGGGAATAAATGGAGAGATATACTCGGCGAAAGAATCTCTTGCGGTAGTGCGTTAACGAGGATTGTAGGCAGCTGTTTCGAGAGGGTACGAAGAGCTTTCATCATGCCATTAGCATCGAAAACCCTTTCAAGCTATTTATTTATTTTCAAAAACATACTCTTTCCCAGTTTAACTATTCTTTCATCTGGCGATTTATGATCTCCATCCCCATGTGGTTCGCCATATTGCGCGGCTAGATTCGATTGCGAGAAGTGTGTAGAGGAAACAGCTGTAATCCACGGCCCATCGGGCTGTATGGGAGACAGCTGTGCTAACGAGCGATTGTGTGAAAGTGGCTCATGGTTCCAGCGAGAGGATCTTTGTGCTATTTGAGCTAGAGAGCCTGTTTGCGACGAGACTCGGGTGACATATCTGTTGAGCTGGCCTGGGTTTGGCTTGAGAGACGGTGGAAAAGCGATTTGATGCGTGAGGTGTTTAGCCATTATTGGCAGGGGGCGGCATGCATTCCATGTAGTTATTCCAGAGATGCAGCAAGCCTAGATAGATAAGTTAGAGAAACAAGATATGATATGCTGCAGAAAGAAGAAGCTGTTAAGAAGAATGAGAATTTGTGAATGTGGTCAAGCAGTGACAGGCAAGAAGTTGGAGCTACCTGATAAATAAAGGAGGCCTGTGATTGGCTCGGACCGCAGTGATGATGGTGGCCATCGAGATATGCTCTTTTACACCTATTTGATAGTCTACAGGCTGAAAAAGCCGCTGATCCTCCTCTATATTCAACGCATAAGTGAATATTACAATGTATTGTTCATAGATCATAAGTATAAGGCCGGCTTCGTTACATATCGTCGTTATCCCCGGTGATGTCATCATCATCCTCACCCATCAGTCTTCGTTCTGCAATGGCTCTAATCTTGTCATCGAGTATAGATCTGTGGTAGCGTTGTGCAATCTTGCTAGCAGCATCTAGCATCTTCCCAGAACGGTCTCGGAGCATGGTGACAAGTTCAAGGGCCTTCATGCCCCTTTCCTCACCCTCGCGGCATTCGACAGCAAGCAACTGCAGGAGAATCTTGTCAATATCAAGCGCTTTCCTCCTCAGCTCAGCATCTCCAGCTGCCCCGATCTCGGACGCCGTGATGCAGTCCTCCAGAAGAGTATAGTCTAAATTCGCCCTGACAAGAGACTCTTGTAATTTCCTGTTATTGTTCCTCGCGGCTTCTTCAGCGTCTTCCATTTCCATGTCTCCATCTTTGTTGCTCTGTTCCTTGGATGAAATGTAGGATATCGGTATTTGGAAGTCGAACTCGGTGAGCAATGGTCGTGGGAAGTAGGGATATCTATCCCCACCCTTTAGGATTATGCAGTGGAAAACATCCTGTGCAACAGCAACTGGCCAATAGGTTTCTTCCTTGCGGCCACTGGCAACACGTTCAAGCAGTTTTGTGTCAAGAAGCGGGACCCAGCGGGCCTGTCCTGGTTTCCGCCAATGTTGCAACACAAGAAGAACTCCCGAGCTGTCATAAATGCAAGGATCCTGGATCATATCTCTTAGTCAATATGTTGGTTTACAGGGTTTCCTGGAGGGATACATACGCCCTTGTCTGAAAAAAATACGCTCTGCAGCCGCGTACCTCCTGCTAGTGCAACAGCGTCCTCGTTTTGACAAATCTCGTCACGTCGAACGTTCTCAATGGAATACTTCAATTGTGCGACTCCATCACTACCTGCTGGGCCATTCCCGATGGTAATGACATAGTCTCGCCATGCCGCGCAGGTCACTGTTTGGCTCTTTTGTCGGAATACCCGATATGGAGTGCCAAACAGTGTATAAATCCGAACGTAGTCCGTCGAAGTAGTCACCGTAATGTAAGAATTACTCAATGCAATGGCTTGATGCAGTTAGAAACACTGGGACACATGATGAGTGGCATGGAAGGAACGTACAAGTAATCTTCTCTCCCGGTGGAAGTTCTGTCCGCCAGTCTGCTCTTGTTGTCCACGTTTCATGCGGCCGGTAAAACACTGTTGCTGGATTGCTGGAGGTAGGTTGGCATGAAAATAAAGTGCCCTTCTCGTCTAATATAGATAGTTAGACCGATATGCAAAAAACTTCAGACTGAAGGTAAAGATGAGTTTACGTACTCAAACACGCCTTGTCATAGAGATATGGGTCTGTGAAATGAAAGTCACGATAGCATTCCCGGTCGTAGAACTCCACGGTGATAGTATTGTGCGTGTCTTGATCAACAGTCCATACAAACCCAACAAGATTCAACGCTACGGGTTTTCGTTAATAAGGACTCTGCCGAAGTAAACAATTACAAGCTTACCTAGATATCTTCTGTTGCCTCTCCATGGGGTGCTACCTGGCTGAAAGGGTTCATGAGATATAGTCTTCCAAGGGGCCGTTGGTCTCCGTTTCGTTTCATGACCGAATAACTCATCCATATGAGTGTTAGTTCTCTTTCCAAGGCCATTGACGTTTTCGGTGTAGCCTGCACCATCGTCATCCTCAACAAAATCATCTTCATCATCCGCTGGCCCTAGTATGTCATCAAGAGAGTCCGGACTTCCTCCTCTCTGCCTGTTTCCAGAAATATTGGTATCATGTCGTTGGGGTCTATGAGAGATTGTGATCTCTTCATGTGAGCCAATTGAGAGTAACGGCGCCACTTCCAAGGTCTTCGCTAGAAATGAGTGAAATTCTGATGGGACAAAATCATCGTAGATAAACAGCTCTCCATCGGAGGTAGTAAATGCAACAACATTCTGGGTGGGATGCCAGCGGAAATTGATAACATTTGGAATGTCGTATGTCTTTATGACTTTTTGGGTCCTGGTTTCCCAGAGGAGAATTTTGCGGTCAGCTCCGGCACTTGCAAGCAATGCCCCGTTAGGAGACCACGCGAGACAGGTGACATCTCCATTATGACCACCAGAGAATTTCCGTTGCTTAGTCCAATCCCTACTCGATATTACTGTGATATCCCTTGTGGCTTCTACTGCGGCGAATGCAGTTCCATCTGGGTGCCAAACCGCGCTTGATGTTGCCTCGTTATCTGTTTCAAGTTGTCGAATCACTCCATCAAGTTTGTGCAGCAACGTAGGTTCTGTTTCCGTGAACGAGTAAATATAGATAATTCCATCAGCGCAAGACACTGTGACAAATCTCCCGCTGGGATCAAATGTTACATGCTTGACTCCTTTTGTTTGATCCCGTAAATATTTGACCTCCGTAATATCGTTAATATTCACGATCTTGACAGTCAGTTCACTATGCGAAAATTAGAATCAGTTAAATCGAACTTGTAATGATTGCAAACTAAGATCACCAGCTATTTCGACTTACTCGCTAGCAACAGCAATCCATTCCTCGTCCTTGGAAATCGCCAGGTCTCGAACTGGTAATGCACAACGAGCTAATGGTTTATCCATTGTGGCCTCTTGCAGTTTGTAAAGCCATACTGTCCCATCCTCAGACCCCAGTATTATGGACTCATTCTAGCATTTCATTAGAAAGGCTCGATTTGTAGCAGTGGCCCGCTTCGGTTCTTCCTTTGGGGCTCAGTATAGTGAGATATCGGACGTACAGTTGCTGCGATTGCCAAATGGCTCTCCATCCCTTCATCGATTGTCTTCGGTTCGCCATGCTCTCCAGTTGAGAACACTCGAATTCCAGAGTTTGATCCACCAGTAATTACTTGTTTGCCATTGGGAGTATAAGTTAGCACTGTTGTGCCGGGTGTGTCTAGCATTCACATCTATCAGTATCTATATTAGGGACGAGATTCTGTAAAAAAAAAAAAAAAAAAAAAACATACGAGCGGGTCTACCCCTCAAGGTGTTGCTATCCGGGGCCATGTTGAGGTATTAGCCGAATGCAATATAATTGGTATAATGCGGGAAGCAGCCACAGGCTTTGGAGATCGAGACCAAGAATAATCCGAAGCTGTGATGTGAATATCGAAATGGAAGCGCGTCGCGGTCGTGATTATTAGTCATCAAGAACGTTAAATTTAAATTATGGAGATAAGATAAGATAGCCGGAGTTAGCGCTAAGCCAAAAAAAATATGATATTAATATTACATTTATCTGGGCCTTTTAGCTAATTTGTAAAGAGATGTACAAGACCAAAGCGCTAGGATTTCATCTTTAGCATAACCTGTATGTCTTTTGGTTCGTCAATCAAGCTTCCGCTCCTCCGGTTAGGAACTTGCCAGTCCTCTCCCCCGGCAGGCTTGATATCCCATGTTACTAATATGGCGGCCAAGGTTCCAATAACTTTTCTCTGCTCTAACTTCCAACAAACGGAAGCTGGGTCATCCCAACCTTCTGAGCAATCTTGCTCATCCTCATCCACAACATGTTGTAGGCCTTTCTTGTCTTCCAAGTCATCGGCCTCAGTAGACTTGATAAGGTGTCGTCGTGGATCAAAGCTGTCAGGTGAGCTGTTGTAAAGAGGGATTCGATTTCGCAAAGAGTGAGGTATCACAACATAATCACCCTCAGATAGATGATAAGTCTGGGCTTCTCGAGAATTGAAAGATGCGTCCTCATCTGACTCGGTGAGGTTAATATTAGAGGTAACCTTTCGGTAAGTATAAGGGGTTGAGTAGAGCCGACTGGTCTCCCTTTGGGTACACATCAGCAATGGACAAGACCCGATGAGTTTATCAATATCCAATGACACCTGTGGTGGTTCTGGTAGACCGAATGTAGCCGAATTTGAGGGTTTAAGCTTTGCATAAGGGCCAATTTCAGCCAACACTTCGGCATGTAACTTAGGGTCAGCTAGTATGTGAACGAGATTCCAGAATATTAAGGCGTTCGCCCGCACAGTAACTGCCCATAACAAAGATAAATCTTCAGCGGCCGCATATTCGACCGAGTAACCGTTCTTGATTCGTGTCCGCATTCGAGCCTGGACTGCGGCAGAAACATCATCTAGATCCCGCCAAACAGCCTCAGGCTCTTGTCCGTTTTCTATCTGACTAAATATGGCATTTTGAACCGTCAGGCATACTAGCAAGCGACGGCGAGCGAGATATGCATTGACAAGACCGGGAAATGGAATCCACCGCTGAATTCCAAGCAACATAGCATTGAATTTGCTATTGAAGGCGGAGATGTCGGGTAAAACATTGGGATAGACATCAAGGAGAGTCTTCCCCATTAAAATATTGATCGAGAGATTTCCCACGAAGCCACTAATCAAGGAGTACAGTTTGGTTATGCATACTCTTTCTCCGCTTGCTTCATTTTGGAGAGTAACGCCACTGATTCGTTCCCATGGATATTGATCTACAACACTAGAGGTGAATGAGACCAAAGATGGAGTGGTTCGTTCAATTTCCTTGACTAGTACGGATGAGAGATCAGTGAGGTAGGGCTCTTCTGCCAAAAGCCTCATCCACTTCGATGATTCACCATGGTAAGTGCCTTCTCGGCCAGGTTTGCGCGCACGACTGTTTGAGCCAAAGTTGTTGTCCAGTAGGTAGTTGATGCATGGTTCTGCTGAAGTGGATTGGCGTTGCTTAAACAAGCTTCTAACCATCGAGGGAGTTGTAAGGACAACGTGTCTCCTCCCCCAACAATAAAAGCTGAATGCAGCTCCACGTTCTGGCAGCCTAGATAGCAAAGTTAATACCTCCGTCAAAAAGGGGCTCAAACGAACGTCAAGCGTAAACTGACCGGGCATTGAATAGCAATCTCTTTCGGAAGAAACCTAACGAGAGCCAATGGCCAACGTAAGGCAGCCAGTAGGGAACCTTGCTTGGAGATATTGATCCATCTGGGTATTTTGTTCTAATGCGAGGTAGACTAGTGACTTGTGTCAGGAGTCGGGTGACGAGACATATTAGAACAAACACTACAACCACTGCCCACCCGCTCAAGTGGGCAAAAAGCTGCCGCAGGGCATCTACGGCGAGCTGAGGGATAGACGGGGTGTTGTTATCCATTTATTCTTCTTCTTCTACCTCTCCTCCACCGAGTTTGACCGGAGCCTAGTCTAACAAAGTCGCCAAACGTTGAAGTCTTCGGTCCAGATAAGCATATCACATGACGTTGATCTTGCTGATGTAATCTCTCCACGTGCCTGGGGAAACCCTAATCACTCCCGCGGAGTGCTTTTTTTAGCTTTATCTAACTATTTTAGGAAGGAAGAGAGATAAAAAAACAAACGCTGAATTTAACGCAAGCGACGCCTCGACGAGAAGCGCCCCCTGAATCTGCGCGCTTTTGATATCCGCCGAAATGCCGACCATCAGCCACCAAAGAAAAAGAAAAGAAAGGAGAGAGGCGTTGTCGGAGATTCACAGGTGACACCCAAGTGTTCGCATGCAGCGTTCCTGCTGCAAAATGGCACACGCTAGCGAATCACGGTGTTAACAACTCCACCGCGATGTCTCACACCCTCGTGATTAGAGCCTCATTTTCGCTTACTTGCCAACCTTCAGACATGGAAAATGGGCTAAATGAACTATTGGAGGGTCTGGGGGCCGTCGGCTATGCCCGTGGTTGGCCATTGCAAACTGTTCCTGGGGCCAGTTGAGTCAGGGAATGGAATCGCCGTCCGAGGATGCGCCCGCAAAAACCATTTTAGCTGCACTTGGCCGCACCTAGCTAGGCTGTCATACAGTCTGCGAGGGGACAAGGTGGCTGTTTTTACCCATAATTTTTGATGGGGCACGGAGTACAGAGTAAAATAACAGAAAAATTTATGCCCAAGGGCCCTTGCAGGATGAGCTTCCTGCTGGTCAAAGAGTCAAAGTTAAGGCGCGTACCCGCCGCTGAGAAGGGGGTACTTTATCAGCGCCGCACCCCTCAGCTTTTTTCTAAGCTCTACTCGTTCATATACCATTATCTCCCACAAACAGTGGCTCCTTTATTTTCTGGACCTTCTTGGGTAAAAGTGCTGTCGCGATGCGTTTTTTGGGTCTTTGTGCCCTCCTCCAAGCGCTCAGGGTCACTCAGGCTTTCGCCCCTGATTGGACTATCACGAAATACTTCGAAGATTCTGTAACGACTTTGCCTGGGAACACAGGCCGCTACGGAACTTATCCAGCTTCTGAATATACCAATACAGTAACTGTTGTGCCGACTGTCACTTCTCCTACCGCTACCGCCACAATTACCGCAATCACCTACCCATCTATCACCTACATACTCATAGGTCTTGAACCAGGCCAGGGAACGTCGTCGAGTTATGACTACTACGAAAGCACCAACACCTACTACGTCCCTCTCACGTATACCTACCCAAGACGCTGCTCTGTGACCTCTGGGGAGAGCACCATCACGACATCAGCGCGAATTTCCATCCCAACCGAGATCCAGAGTCATCTCACCCCAACCGTGACATCTGCAACGACCTCTGTCGTGGATTATCTGGAATCGGGATCTCATTATACCTCTACAGACTCATTTGTAGATCCAACAGAGCTTCCTTCTGGGGTTTACAGTAGTATAGAAGCAATCCATACCCCTAGTGAAATTAAGTACTGCCGATATGGATCTCACTCAAGTTCCGGCGGCTACGGTTCACAATCTAGCTCTGGTTCTAGCTCCAGCGATAACTATAATAGTTATTGTGGCCGGTATTATGGGTGCTATCGCTCCTATTGGTCTGCATATCTTGCACTATCCCTCATTATCATCTTTTCTTGGTTCGGCTTTTTTTTCATTGTCGGCCTGATCGAGAGTGCTGTTAGATTCAGAAAACTTATGCGAGGCCGCGGGGCAAGCAGAGGCCTACCCAAGTCCTTTGCTTGTTTGTGCCCAATATTATCGTGTTTGTTCATTATTTGCATGCACCGAGGCTACAGGCCGAAACCGAGGGAAGAACAAGAGGAGTTGGAAAGAAATTGGAAATCTATGTCTTTCGCCGCTAAATTCACCCTCTGGTTGAAATATGGATTCAGCAGAAGCTACCCTCCAATGCTTGGAGTAGCACCTCCCCTCGCCACCGATCCGCTGCCAGCCAGCCAGCCTCAGATGGCACAGCAACCTGTGGTTTCTGGAGTTATGCCGCCACTACCTGAACAAACTGGCCCGCAACCTCTACCTCACCAGATAGGTCAACAGACTGAACGACAACTGGATAACCAACAGCAAGAACAGCAGCCTGTCCTTCACCCGGCGGAGCAGAAGCCAGAAGCCTCGCAGAGAGAATACCAACCATTACCAGCAGTAGGCCAGAGCGGCAGCACAGGGTTGTTTGAGCATCCAACTCATGCAGTTTCGCCAGTTAATGAACAAGGCTCTCCGATACCGCTCCAATCCGATCTCACTCAGCCATATACCTCGCATGACCAGCATATACATGAAGAACAACCACGAAATGTTGTCACTCAACCTACCGACCTTCATTCTGGCGCACCTAAAGATGGTTAAGCGAGTCTACTCAAACCATACCTCCAAACTAATGCCATATCCATAATGATATTCTCATTCAACCTTGATATGACCATCTCATGCATTTATGCGTATTCAATATGATATTTCAATAAAAAAAAGCCATTCTACATTATTATAGACTTTTTCAGAGGTGGTGTTGGTCAAATCATTGGTTTACTATTTCATTTACGATGAATTACCCACCATACTTCTATCCCCCAAAATCTCAATTGTATTCATTGAGCTTTACTATTCAGAAACAGTACAAATATTCACCCTTCTATTCTTTGTAATAGCATATTCAAAGCTAGATACAATATGATGTGCAATTGGTAAGCTCAATCTCTTGGATTAAAACTCGGTTTTTAGAACAAGCTTTAACTGAGCGCTCTCCATCTCATATTGATCAATTTTTGCCTGGTTTAGAGCCAAGTTAGCTAGCAACCACTTAATCCTTCTCCTCGCTTCGCTAGGCTCTTTTGGGAAAGATCCTAGAACTTTTAGCTCCTCCTCAATTTTATTAATTGCTTGGTTTTGTATCGTGATCATTTTGCCGAGGATTCTTAAATCAAGCCTGCTACTAAGAACCTTGTCTTCAACCAACTGGCGGAAGGCAGCCGCTAGCACTGGTTTCCCAGGCTTGATAATTGAAGGACGTCCGTTCTTCGAAATAACAGAGATCAGTTCTGCTTTCTCAAGTGCACGGAGGGTAGCCTCGCCATCCTTTTTGAACAGGTCCGATAAAATGATATCGCTGTATCGAATGCTAGCTTCCCCATTTGCATCTGAGTCGCTCTGGCTTCCTGCTTGAGCATTGGCTGTTCCTAAGTTTTTGATTAAGTACCATGCCTGTTCCGGGGTCCAACCACGGGAACTTGGATCAACTTCTGTGATAAATATCTTAAGAATTTCTGCGGCAGACTGATGTACTATCTGCTGAACGGCATCTACAGAGCACTTAGCAATAGAATTCAATGGTAATGGCGGGTAGCTTACTATTTGGGGTCAGGCCTCTAGCAATCATGCGAGCGAAAAATTCAAGGTCCGTTAAACGGCCTCCAAGCCGTTTGATACATTCGGTGAGTTCCTGGTTAAATTTTTCATCGGAATAGTCCAAGCCTTTGGAATCCTCATGACCAGACACATGGCTTAACACGAACCGTTTAGCCACTTCAGGTTTGCAATCAGTGAATGACACCTGATGGAAAACCTGATTCGGTAAGGCCTGACTTAATGTCTTAGAATAGGAAAGATCTGACGTGAGGAAGACAACGTGTGCAATATTGGTATATATCAATGCAGCTGCCCATTCTGCAAGTTTGTCGTATACCATCTGGTTGTCTTTGCTTTTATGTAGGAAGTTATCGATAATGACAACTGGTCGACGAGCAGGGTTTGCTTCTAACCATTCATCATCGCTCAAGTGACCATCCTTGTCCCCTTTTTTTCTCCCGTCCAAGGCAACTTTTTTCAGGGCCTTAGCAGTGTTTTGCAATATGTTACCGAGCTGTGTGTCCAGGGTTTCGGACAATCCGGCCTTTGTACCAATGGCACTTTGAGTTGCAACGTCAATCACACTGCTAATGCTGTTCATCCAGGAGAATACTGGTCTGTATCCAACCTCAGCAGCGGCGGCGGCTATCATGGTGCTGTCTCCTGGAGCTTCCTGGATAGGTTTGCAGTCGATGACCAGTTTGTTCTTGTAATTTTTAAGCGCTTCGTCCAAAACAAATTCTTTCTTTCCTAAGCCTCGGGGCCCATGTACAACAATAAAGGTATCGTTTCCTTCCACAAGCCAATTCTGAATTTGCTGGGCGTCTTCTTTCCTCTCTTCCCAGATTTCATTAAGGCCTTTCGACTCATATTGGCCCCGGTGAAGAGAAAATAGAGAGTTTGCTTTAGTTGCCTGTCTCTGAAGCCAGGTCCACAGCCTGTTATCCTGGAACTGCAGTGGAGGAGATATTTTCAGTCTGATGAAAAACGTCCTTATTGGATCAAAAATGGCGACAGTGACCCCAGCTAAGATGGCGACAAGGATGGGAAGCACAATTCGCGGGTGGCTGAATAACCAGTCTCTTATCCAATGTGCTTTGATCTTCCGCTCGTAGTTAAACTGCAGGATAGTTCCAGCCTTGCCTCCAATATCACCTGAAGGAACCTTGAACCCGTGAAGACAGTTTTTCGCCATTACGGCGCTTACTGGATTAGAAAAGTCAAGCAAAGCATATCTTGGTACGACTTTTGAGTCTGCGGGCTGGGGAATAATGTCGGTCAATTTGCCGTATGTTCTGGCAAGCGAGTAGAGGTTTTCCTGAGTAAGTTCTGCAGCCGAAACATCCGGCGATACAGGCAGGAATTCAACCTTGACTCTTGAGCTTGGAAACCGGTATGACAGGTCCTCCACCCAAGGACGCCCACGTACAAGGGCAGCGCTGGCAGGGCTGAAGAGGCTAAACCACGGCTTTACAGGGCTCTCATCTAAATGTTGGGTAATGGCCTTGATAATGTCTGAGCCTGATGTTTCAGGGCCGTGAGATAGTTTGACAAAGGCACCACCTTCTGTGAGGCGTGGAATGACCTGAGTGATACTTGGATGGAGTTCCTCAGGAAGAACTTGCTCGACAACAGTAGGGGGGCCCGTGAGCTCAGCACCTCTGACTCCAAGTTTTCCCAGCCGCTGCAAGACCATAGCATTCAAGTTTACGTATGGAATGCGCGATAACCAGCCCAAATGGACTGGAAGAACACCTATGGTATAGTATTAGCTGGTACCGCTATACGAGTGATAATGGTGGTCACACTTACTACTTATGAAGATGAGAGTTTCATTCTGCGACTTTTCTATGTACCCAGCTCTATGCGGCTCTGCAGCCGAGGCCTGGCATATACTCCGATACTTCTGACATCGTCTTCTGGCTATGCCCATGAGCTGCCCCCTCCAGGGTACCTGCCTAGGAGGTAGACCACGGACTACTGGGATCATCCTGTGAGCGAGTGGAAGCACTATCAGAGCTCTGCAGGCCCAGTAGAAATGTGACTTAAGCTCCAAATGCTGGATCGGCCATTTCACGAGCCACCTGGTGCTCTTTCATGCGCACCAGTGTCATGACATTTGTTGGTCCAAGTTGGCAGTCCTCCTGCGTTGATGCTGGGGCGGGCCCGGAATAAGGTTTGTCACGTGGTGAAGCCTATTCGAACTTCTACCACTTTGCTTCTTGCTGATTGATAGCTGCGTTCGTGGAAGCAGATGAGCAGTTTGGCCTTTTATATTCGGCAAGCGAACGCAGGTACGGACGCAGGATACAACAATGGGCTGGCTGTGGAATAGTAGTGGCTCGGCTACTGCTGAGCCATTACGGAAAACGGAACCCTCATCTCCAGGAAACGATTCGCATTCTTTACCATCCAATCCTGCAACGGAACAGTCCACACCTCAAGTGCGGCCGCTTGGCCGTGACGAGATCGCAGAGGCCGAGTTCAACGAATTGTTAAGGTCGCTAGATAACTCTACATCATCCACCGAACAGCATGCGCCATCCACGTCTAAATCTAGGACGTCCAAGCCGCTGCCCTCACAATCAATTCACTTCGAATCTCCATCTACCCAATTTCAGTCGGATTCGCTCTATCCCAAAACCATGTCTTGCCGTACCGCTTTCGATTACGCATACTTCTGTCAGTCGTTCGGAGGCCAGTGGGTGAATGTCTATCGATATGGTGAACTACGGTCGTGCAGCGAGCATTGGTCTGACTTTTGGTTCTGTATGCGCTCGAAGTCCCTTCCTGACGAGGAAAGGGAAAAGGCTATCTCTGATAGATACAGACGGAAAGCTATTAAGTATAAGACTGGTCCTAGTAGTGAAGATATCTGGGAGCTAAGAAAGGAACCGGTTGTGGGGGCATTCCAAGGCAATTATCTCGCGTTTGAGAGAGAGATGGAACGGCTAAAACAGCAGGAAAATGATGCAAGGGCTAATGGGGCCAATGCTATGGAAGCATGAGAATATGTTGCGTCACGGCGTTGGATCACACTGTATACCATATTACGGGGATTGACTTGACAAACGGTTTGGTTTGCCTCTAGAAGTTAAGATTTATATGTATTATTAGAATGTTGAATACCCCGTTTCTTTCTCTTCTCCGTGGTGTTATGACTAAGAGAATTTCAGGAGCGTTCTGGGGTGTATATAGGCATGAGACTGGCTTGATGGCCTTTTAATTCATGGAATTGAAGTCGTTGATATTTGTCATGCTGCCTTTCGTGAGCCTGGCGATGGTTCATTGGGCAAAAGCAGGGTTGGGACCGGCGTATGAGCTAACTAGTTAACTCGTTAATCAGCCACGTTCAACAAATTCTTCTTCATTAAATAGTTTTCTCTTTGAAGAATGGATAATACAATGATCATACACATATTAGAAGGAAGAACAAATGCTTAATGTAACCTGAAGCTAGAAGAATGAATAAAATACATATGGATCAGGCTTTGACGTTTCCGATGCCGTTTTCCCTGTGCTAACAAACTCGGTTTCCTCCAGACAAGTTGACAAATTAAACGCAAAAGAAAAACAAGATGGATACCAAATACGCGATGACGATGACGGCTATTCAGAGGCTTGCGAGGCTTGCGGTTTACGCAGCGGCTATTCGGATTTCCTTCTGGAAAGTTGAGGGGACAGCCTCGATTGCTGGACGGCGAACAATTCCGCCAGCAGCTGGAAGATAAGATGCGCTTCCCATAAGATATGAGTCGATCTCTCGAGCAGCCTGTCGGCCTTCATTGATACCCCTGGAGTGGACAAGAGAGTTAGTGCAAGTTAGATGTTGGCCTTGAACATGGTTTACATACCAGACGATTAGTGACTGTCCACGCCTGCAGTCACCAGCAGCAAATACGCCGGGGATGTTGGTCGAGTAGTGGCCAGCGGGAGTCTTGATATTTTTTTCGTGCATCGCGCTCGACCACGTCGCCTAGGAGTCGATCTTCGGGGCCCAGGAAACCCATTGAAAGGAGGACAAGTTCAGCTGGGAAGAATTGCTCACTACCCTCGATAGTCTTCATATCCCAGCCACTTGAAGGGCTCTTCTTCCACTCAACTCGCACAATGTTAATACCCTTGACATGACCGTTCTCATCTCCAACGAACTCCTTCGACATAACACAGAATTCTCGCGGGTCTTTGCCCATGTGAGTCTTGACTTCGCTATGACCATAATCTATACGGTAGATTCGGGGCCACTGTGGCCATGGGTTATCACGAGCACGGTCCTGAGGAGGCTGAGGGAGAAGCTCGAAGTTTGTGACAGATTTTGCTCCGTGTCGAACGGATGTTCCGATACAATCGTTGCCAGTATCACCACCACCAATGACAATAACATCTTTGCCTTTTGCTGAGATGTACTCGCCATCATTTAGTTCCGAATCAAGAAGGGATTTGGTGTTACGGTGCAGGAACTCCATGGCAAAATGAATTCCCGCGAGATTGCGGTTTGGGATCTTCAGATCTCGGGCGACGGTAGCACCGGTAGCGATGACTACCGCATTTTTCGACTTCTGTAGAGACTGGAGAGATACCTCCTGGTCTGGACCAACGGCGGTACCAGTAACGAACTTGATACCTTCTGCAGCCATGAAATCAACGCGTCTTTTCACAACCTTCTTGTCCAGTTTCATGTTTGGAATGCCATACATCAGTAAACCGCCAATGCGGTCTGCTCGCTCATATACTGTCACACTGTGTCCGGCACGATTGAGTTGATCAGCCGCAGCCAAGCCAGCTGGGCCTGAGCCGATAATTGCAACAGATTTTCCCGTGCGGGTTGGAGGTTGTTTTGGAACCATCCAGCCCATCTCAAAACCTCGGTCAATAATTGCACATTCAATTGATTTGATACCAACTGGATCGTCAACAATTCCAAGGACACAGGCGCCTTCACATGGAGCAGGGCAAACACGCCCAGTGAACTCGGGAAAATTATTTGTCATGAGCAATCTGTTGAGTGCATCTTGCCATTGGTTCTGGAATACAAGCTCATTCCACTTTGGAATGACATTGGAAATAGGGCAACCGGTGTCAGATTGACAGAATGGGACGCCGCAGTCCATACATCTAGCGGATTGATATTTCAGTTCATCCTCTGTAAGTCTGGGTGACAGTTCCTGCCAATCTCGAGTACGTGTTTTCGAGCTTCTATACTTTTCATGACGCCGAGCATATTTCATGAAGCCTTTGGTCTTGTCCAAGATCAAAGCCGTACGCGTTTTCTCTCTTTTAGCATCGCCGATACTATCTTCAATATCCAGAACGTCGGCCCTGGGTTGATGATCCCCTTGGTGTTTGTGTTCTGGCTTCTCGTGAGGCTTCACCACGGCGCTTTGACTAGAACTTGGATGCGCAGCCTCCAGCTTCTTAGCAGCCTCGATTTTAGCCGCTTCCTCCTCAAGCACTCGTTTATAGTCAGTTGGCAACACCTTCACAATGTGCGATAAGGCCTTGTTGAAATCGATCAAAATTCTAGCGCCAATTTCAGAGCCAGTGTAATGATGATGGTCTTCAATGAGACCACGCAGGAATGCAATTTCAGCCGGATTATCGACACCAGAAAGCTCAACCATCTCCATGTTGACCTTTTGCTCGAAATCCCCAGCTGTATCAAGGACATATGCAATACCACCTGACATACCGGCAGCAAAATTTCTTCCTGTGGACCCAAGGATCAATACACGGCCGCCTGTCATGTACTCGCAACCATGGTCACCCACTCCTTCAACAACAGCAGTGGCACCGGAGTTACGGACAGCAAACCTCTCAGCAGCAACGCCACGGAAGTAGCAGCTTCCACTGGTGGCACCGTACAAGCAGACATTCCCGATGATGATATTTTCCTCTGCTTTGAAAACGGCACCGCGCGGAGGATAGATGATTAGGCGACCTCCAGATAAGCCCTTGCCCACATAGTCATTCGAGTCGCCTTCAAGCTCAAGGGTAACGCCTGGGGCAAGGTAAGCTCCAAATGACTGTCCGGCGGACCCCCGAATATTAGCATGGATTGTGTCTTGCGGCAGTCCAGGCTCACCGTACCGTTTACTGATCTGATATGAGAGCGTGGCGCCCATAGCACGATCAGTATTGACGATGTCACATTCCACTCTACATGGAAGTCCCTTTTCTAAGGCCAATTCCGCTTCTGCAATAAGTTTATTGTCGAGACGAGTATGGAGGCGATGATCCTGCTTCCTCACATTGTACGTGGCAACTCCGGGTCTGAGGGAGTGGGCAGGAGTGAGGATGAGGGAGAGGTCAATGTTGTGCATGCGAGGAGATGCTAGGTCATCTCTTATCTTGAGAAGTTCAGCTCTTCCGACCATCTCGTTGACATTGCGGAAACCAAGCTTGGCCATAATGGCACGGAGCTCGTTGGCGACATAATAGAAAAAGTTGATGACATGCTCTGGGGTACCTTGGAACTTCTCTCGGAGAACTGGGTCTTGGGTAGCTATTCCAACGGGACAAGTGTTCAGGTGGCATTTCCTCATCATAACACATCCCATTGCAATCAATGGAGCAGTTGCAAATCCCCATTCCTCAGCTCCTAGCAAACAACCAATGGCAATGTCTCTGCCAGTTCTAAGCTGTCCATCGGTCTGGACTATGACACGTCCACGTAAGTCGTTAAGAACCAAGGTTTGGTGAGTTTCAGCCAACCCAAGCTCCCATGGTAGACCGGCATATTTGATACCAGTCCATCGGGAAGCACCTGTACCTCCATCATGGCCGGCAATGAGGATGTGGTCCGCCTTGGCCTTTGCAACACCAGATGCAACAATACCCACACCAACTTCTGAGACGAGCTTGACAGAAACACGCGCACGAGGATTGGAGCACTTGAGGTCATATATAAGTTGCTTTAGGTCCTCAATGGAGTATATATCATGATGAGGTGGAGGAGATATTAGACCAACTCCGGGGGTAGAGTGTCGGGTATGCGCAATGGGTCCTGTTACTTTATGGCCAGGCAGTTCACCTCCTTCACCAGGTTTGGCTCCTTGAGCCATCTTGATCTGCAATTCATCTGCATCAGCTAGGTAGCTTGAAGTGACTCCAAATCGCCCAGAGGCAATCTGTTTGATAGCCGATCTCATTGTGTCCCCATTTTCTCCGACTTTGCTGCGACTGGCATCTTCACCGCCTTCGCCAGTATTGGATTTACCGCCTAGCCTATTCATAGCAATAGCAAGGGTAGAGTGGGATTCGAAAGATATTGAACCATAAGACATGGCGCCAGTAACAAAACGGCGGACGATATCAGTCCATGGCTCGACTTGATCAACCGGAATGGGAGTTCGTTGCTCAAAATCAAACTCCAACATCCCGCGCAGCGTGCAGTTCTTGATCTGCTCAAATTCCGCCTTAGCATAAGCTTCGTAAGATTTGTCATTCTTATTGCGGACGGCATCTTGCATGTTGGCAATGCTGACTGGATCGTTGATGTGTGGCTCTCCTCCATCTCGCCAGTGATATTCTCCTGACTCAGAAAGACCGGGTATTTCAGTGATTTGTCGCGAAGGGTATCCCTTTTCGTGGAATGCAAAGGCGTCCTGAGCAATTGTCTCGAATGTCATTCCCCGAATTCTGCTTGCTGTTCCGACGAAGCATCTGTCAATGACGCTGTCATCGATACCAAGGGCTTCAAAAATCTGAGCTCCTTTATAACTCTGCAAGGTGGAAATACCCATCTTGCTCATGACCTTCAAAATACCGCCATCAACTGAATGTTTGTAGTTATTGACGATTTGGTCATCAGTGAGTTTCTTCCGGATGAGGCCTTCGCGGTTCATCTTGAGCATGCACTCAATAGCAAGGTATGGACATATACCATCGGCGCCATAGCCAACGAGAACGCACATGTGATGGACTTCACGAGCTTCGCCAGTCTCAACTATGAGGGCTGCCAATGAACGCCATTTATTGCGAACAAGGTGGTGGTGGACTAACCCGGTAGCCAGGAGAGCTGAAACTGGAACCCGGTCAGCAGAGGCCTCTCTATCAGACAAAATTAATACCCGATCACCGTCCTCGATGCCTGCACTAGCCGCTTCACATATGTTCTCGAGGGCATCAAGATACCCCTGGACTCCCTTTGACTTGTCAAAGGTGATATCAATGATTCTTACGGGCCAGTCTTTATGCAAGAAGGTGATATTTTTGATGGTATCGAATTCAGTGAGAGAGAGGATAGGGGATGGGAGATGAAGACGATGACACTGTTTTTCGTTAATTTCGAGCAGGTTTCCCTGAGGGCCAACGTAGCACTCCAGGGACATAACGATGGCCTCACGGATAGGGTCAATAGGCGGATTGGTGACTTGAGCAAACAGTTGGCGGAAGTACTCATAAATGAGCCGTGGTTGCTGTGCAATGCAGGCAAGGGGAGCATCGTTGCCCATCGAACCAAGAGCTTCCTTGGAATCAGCGGCCATTGGGCCCAAGAGCAAACTCACTTGCTCGAAAGTATACCCAAACGCCTTTAGACGCGGGTCTTGCTGGACAGTTAATTCATCTAGCTTTGGTGTGACTTTGATAACCTTGTCATCGACGTATTTCTGGTGAATTTTTGGCAGGCTAAGAAGTTGTGTCTCGATCCATTTGGCGAAGGGTTGGCGGCTGGCAACAGTTTGCTTTAGCTCTGTATCATCGATGATTCTTCCTGCAACGGTATCGACAAGGAGCATCTTGCCAGGCTGCAGACGACCCTTTTCTATGACACGCTCCTGATCGATGACAAGAGCACCGACTTCAGAGGCGCAAATTATTCTGTCGTCGTCTGTGATATAGTATCTGCATGGTCTAAGACCGTTGCGGTCCAAATTGGCACCACAGTATCGACCGTCAGAGAATGTGAAGAGAGCTGGGCCATCCCAAGGTTCCATCTGGCATGCTGCCCATTCGTAAAAGGCAGCCTTCTCCGCGTCCATAGAAGGATTATCCTGCCAGGCTTCAGGGACCATCAACATGACTGCTTCAGGAAGAGACAAGACACCGTTAATTGTCAACAACTCTAGTACGTTATCAAAAGCCGCGGAGTCTGAGCCACCTTCCTCCACAATGGGGTACAGCAGATCGAGCTCCTCTCCAAAGATCTCTGATTTGAGTACCCCTTCTCTCGCTCTCATCCAGTTCTTATTCCCACGGAGGGTGTTTATTTCACCATTGTGGGCTGCCCATCTGAGAGGCTGTGCACGGTCCCACGAAGGGAAAGTATTTGTTGAGAAACGAGAGTGGACCAAGGCAAAGTGGCCTTCATAGTCCACTGAGACGAGGTCGTGATAGTACTCATAAACTTGAACTGGAGCCAATTGGCCCTTATAAACGATATTCTTATTACTCAGGGAGCAAAGATAAAACCAGCTGGCAAGGCCAAGGACATGAGTTGCTCGTTTTCTCAGCACATACAGCTGCCTCTCAAAGAGCCTCTCATCAAAGAGTTCAGAGTGGTTTTCAAGAGGAACATTGCCATCCCCATATGCAGAGTGAAGGACAACAATAGGCTGATAAATGAATGGCTCACGGGACAAGGCAGCTGGCCCTAATATCGTTGAATCGTGGGGCACTTCTCTCCACCCAAGCACTCGCAGGTTCAATTCTCTGGCGAGATCCTCAAAGGTGGACTGCGAGTCCCTAAGGGCGACAGGATCAGGCTTGAAGAAGAGATTTCCCACAGCATATTGTCCCAATGGTGGCAGAACAACATCAATATCCCTGGCAAAGTGCTTCGTGAAGAATTTGTGCGGGATACTCGTCATGACACCGGCACCATCGCCGTCTCGAGCGTCGGAGCCGACAGCACCTCGATGGGTCATGTTGCATAGTAATCCTCGTGCTATGGAGGATTTCAGTCAGCATTACCGCCCAGACAGACCTGTGTGATATTGGGCTGCAAGGCGGAACATACCATCACTGACTATCTTATGGCTTGCCTTTCCCTTGATGTGGCTAGAAACGCGGTCAGTGAGCGCCATTGTTCTTCCGCGTTCGGTCCTGGCAAACTTACGCAGTGAAGCCTACACCACAGGCATCTTTCTCCAGCTCTGGGTCATAGAGACCCTGCTTCTTAGGCAGGGCCTCTGCCCAGCCATAGCCGCCTTCAGCCTTGTATAGAGAGTATTCGTTGTGAGTATTGTCTTCCACAGCTGTGTCCTGGGTTTTCTCCAAGAGGCCCATTCTTCCTGCCTGCGTGGTGGCAGAGATAGAACGCGCCGCCTAACCTTGTTATAATAACAATCTGAACTAACAGTGGCTAGAAATAATGGCGTTTTTGATGAAATTGAGGATTAAAGAAGATAAAGATGGAAGATAAGTGTGAAGATGATGTGATGGTAGAAGGATGTGAAGTGAAAGAGGGGAAGATGAGAGTGAATGGTGTGAAAGGGAAAAGAAAGAAGTTAATGAATAACAAGCACACCAGCACAGGGCATCCTCGGAAGTTGGCCATCGTTGTTCTATGGTTGGGCCGGCTGGTTCCATAGCTCGCCTCGAGCGTCAAACCGAGCGTGGGGGAGAGAAGACCTGCAAAAACCTACAGCATCTACGCATTTTCGTGACAAACAGTGCTGCTCGGGAGGGTGACATCCTCGGGACGTCTGCTACAGTGAGGTGAGCCCACTCAGGGTTGCGTCTTGACGAGCAGCGCGGGAGATCCTTCACAGCGCTCCTTTTTCAAGCACAAAACAGTGACGGAGCGATGGACGATAACAGCGGGTCTCGGTACTAATCGGAGCCTTCTCATTGGTCAATGTCGCTTATCTGCAGACTTAACCTTAAAAAAAGCATCGACCAAGCTGGATCTTGCTGGCTTTTTTTCATTTCTTTTCAAGATGAAGACGAAGAGGAGGCAAAAGGACAGCAAGGAGACAAGCAGCAAGGAAGAATATGCGTGCCGTTGGCAAGACGGCTAGCATTGTAGTCTCAGACGCGAAGAAAGAGGCAGCTGCTCTCCTCGATAGAAGCTGCTTTACGGTTCGTCCGCTAGTTATCTCAACCTGGTCAAAAGCATGTGCTTCCACTTTATCTCCCCCGCCCCCCACCAGGCATTAGTTAAGTATGTTTACTTTGCGTTGGCTGAACCACAAAGGGAGGATGCTAATTGGTCAGCCTATTTTCCTTGAAGGCCCGACATCGGCAGCTCGAGAGCCGCACTTTATTTTTGTCTTGTTGGTTTCTGCCGGCGCCTTATTTTTGACCCCGAAAAGCACTTCCTTTGCTGAGTTGCTCATGAATGTTTGGGAAAGGGACATCGACAGAGTAAACCACCAGCCGGACAGGGATTTTACGTAAACCGATTCTGGTTCTTGGAGAGGATGTACATCGGTACTATGGGCCCCTCAATGCTGTGTATATGACCGTGCGGGTGAAGGCCTCCCGGCTGGAGCACGCATCGTATCAGGCCGAGTGCCGGCTTCACGTTCGTATCTCCTTCGATAACTCGTTAATGCCGAATCCTCGGCACAAAAGAAAAACAAAACGCCCATCTTTTTCCAGCCGTAAGCTCCGGAACAGCCCGCTCTCTCCCCAAAAGCAACGAAGTAATGTGGGAAGAGCATTGGAGAATAGGAGAGAGGATCGGGTCCTTTCGGAAGAAAAGAGTCACGTGGTGCAGGTTGCATGGTGCATTCAGCAGTTCGCTACCCCCTACACCTTCCTGTCATTGTGTAGCAAAAGACGATATAGGGAGCAAAGAAGCTGCCCCGTAACTAATATGACTCTCTGCATATGATGTCAGATATGCGAGGACAGGTGGCGACGGACAGATGCCGCTCAACGCCATTCATATTCATACATATATACCATCCTGCAGGGAGTGAACTCCGTGGATACGAAATTATTTGTCAATCATACATACAGGAGAGCCGGATAGCAACGCTCAACAAGGCTCCGGTGCGGATACAGGATAGGGGTCCTCGCGTGACGCCTTTTCAACTTCTTGGGCTGCTTTCGGTTTGTGACTTGGGTGGCATCCTTCCACGAAGGGGGCTTCCACGCCTAGGCCTGGTGGTGGGAAGAGGTATGACAGAACAGTCATCCAGGTGAACCCCATAGCCAGACCAACGAAGAATGTGATATTGAACAATTTCATCCAGCCTTGCATGGCTGGAGATTTGTCTTTGTTGACTGATACGACCAGTCCAGCTGGAAAAGAAAAAAGAAAAAGAAAAAGAAAAGCCGTTAATAAAACTACAATAGTAACCGGCAAAGCAAAGATCTCTCAAGAGGGGCATCTACTTACGTATTTGAGACCATATACTGGCGGTAAAGGCGACAGCCCCACGCCAATTGAACCCGTGCCAGTACCAGTATATGGATGATGAGTCCCCTTTATATAGGTCGCAGAGCTTGAGTGTCTGGCGCCGGATGACGAGATAGTCTGATAGCATGATACCACTGGTAGGCCGTTAGGTCTCTCTTTGGATGTCAACTGAGGCTGGATCCGTATCTTACATCAAAGGGGCCATGAATATTCCAAATCCAGATAAAACTGACAGAAATTTATCTGCACTGGCAAGAAGTTGCCATGGCCTTGCTTTTTGATCAGCCGGTCTATCCATCGGCATCGTGCAAATAACTATACCACTCACTGAGATGCAACGCCAAGAACGACCATAATATAACTTCCTCTTCTAATGTTTATATATTTTGGTTGCAGACCGGCTAGATCCGTCCCTGCCGAGACAGAGTTCAGTACAAGCGATATCTATAATCCAGGTCAGCAAGTTCCCGACTGTTGGGGCCATTGAGGTTGAACCCTACCGCGAGCTGAGTCGAGACAGTGCCTATGGAGGCAAAGAATACACCAGCTCTGGAACGTGGACTTGAAGTATAGTGTTCCTGTATAGCGGCAAGAAGTTGAATGGGACTCCAAATGATCTCTCCAAGAATATCATTCGCGGCACTAGTTACGATTATTCCAATCATAGCTGTAATCGTGATTGTTATAGGCGCAGCTATAAGCTGGGATAACGTTGGTGCCAGTGGTCGATTCGCATAACGGGTCCAGTCGGATTGGCTTAGGGTGCTAGCACCCCATGCACCAAGGATTGCAGTTATCCCAAACATGACACCCCATCCTACAGAGTCTGTTGTTGCTGGCTGATGAAACATTGATCCAGGACCTCCAGCATTTCTCACTGCCCTGTAAAATGTTAGCAACGGGCCAGGTCTAGGAGAAGAACGATATCAGCTAGCACATACCAAGCCAAGATGCCGATACATGTTGAACTGAATAGGACGAACGAAATACCAAACGGTATTTGGAGTCTTTCAGGAGAAATAAGCAATAAAGGCAGGAATATAAGATACCACAAGACCATGCCAATAAAGTCATTGGTGAGCAGGTGTGAGCCTTCGGAGAATGAGTTCTTCATATGCGCAAAACCGGGGATAACTGCTCCCACGAGCACCCTGGTTGCCTGGCCTCCCCTATATTATCAATATTAGCCTTGGGGGCTGTCTAATACTTTTGATTCCAAAGGTTGGTTGGAGGGCATTCCAAACCAGATGCAACCAGGCGGTGGATGGACTGGCCACCGGAACTTTTGCCATTCATGAGTCCGAAATGCATACTCACAGGGAGCTATCGAATTAAACCTACAGTATGATCCTCTCATTCCCCAAGAGAACCGTGAGGCAACCGGAAAGCCGATATGATGTCGCTCACCCATCCATCCGCATGCAACAGCAAGTATGCCAGTGAATATTCCGCCCACAGCCTGTTTTATCACACTATATCAGCCCTAAGCATTGATTTAAATCCATATGAGATACACGTACAACGCATCCAATTGCCTGCTGGGGACTTAGCCCGAATGCCAAAAGAGTGCTTCCTATAGTCCATGCTGATATGCATGAACCGGATACCATCCAGTAACCTATCTAACCCATAAGTCCATCCCGTCCATTCTGTCGACAACATAAAACAATAGCATACCAGCATAGCCCCAAACTCCCCAGGTTCGTCTGTCCAGAGGGATTGGAATAAGGTCCCTATTGCACCACACCGTGTTTTCGTATAGCGGGTCTTCATCTATCGGCCTTTCAGCTCAGGTTCATTAGCAGGCAAATCGTCAACTACACAGGTATAGGTTGAATTGTCAAAAGCCACTTACACCGCCAACTTGCGCTTAAAACTGGCCCAGTCGACCATCTTGCCAGTTTACACGGCTGTATATGTAACAAACGGTGGTTTACAAGCAACGAAGCCGTAGACCCGTTGAAGCGGGAGCTAATGTGGAGATGGATATAAAGGAATCTCTGAGGTAATTTCAGCCCCTGTCATGTATTATATCTTCAGATGTATTGTATTAGTCAGGTATTATTAAACCTAGAACTTACTTCAGGCTTGTTCCTCTAGAACCATCTTAAGAAATACAACATCTTCATACGTTATTATAACAAGGGTATTATTAAGCCTAGAACTTACTTCAGGCTTGTTTCTCTAAAACTATCTTAAGAAATATAATATCTTTATATGTTATTATAATAAGTAGTAGTATATCTTATAACCGATAGCTAGCTTCCTTTTCTTCTTACTTAAGCGAGTTCTAGCCTAGGCGAGCTTCTCTATCTTAATTTAAGTAAGTTAATCCCTTTAAATCTACTAGTTTAGTTATTTCTCTCCTTAAATCCTCTTTAGTCCTATTATTTTTATATCTTTTTTTACTTCTTTCTAGTATTATAAATACTCCCTACCTTAATTTTATTCTTCTTTATTTCTTAATAAGTATTATTACTCTTTTCTTTAACTTCTCTTTTTTCTTTACTAGCTATTATCCCTCTATATCTTTTGTCCTATATTTTACTCTTCTAATATATCTCTTCCTTTTTTAACTTATATTAATATCTACCTCTATTATTTTTTATTCTAAACTCTAAATTAGAAAATAATACCTCTACTTTACTTTACCCCTCTTCCTTCTATTAGCCTTATATATTCTATAATATATTTTCTACCTCTCCTCTTTTAACCTCTTTAATTTCTATTATATCCTCTATTATACTTATATTCTGAATATATATATCTCTATAACTTATTTTAAGCTTCTAGAAACTATTCCTATTAAATAAACTTATTTTAGAATAGCTACTTCTATTCTATCTTCTTACTCCCCCTCTACTAATCTTTAATATATAAAGGCGAAGTATTATCTTAATACTACTCTTCTTATATAATATTAAACTAATTTTCTCTAAGATAAATAATTTAAGTTAGCTAATATACTAACTTAGTAAGATTATAGTAGAGTAGAATTAATTATTATTATAGAAAGTAAAGTAAAGAGAAAAGAGCTAATAGAAGCTATATATAAAATACTTAAATAAAATCACCTAGTAATAAGTAAGGTATCTTTTTAAAAATAGATTAAGTAATTTAGAGAAGGACTAACTTAAATAGATAAAGCTTACTTTACTTTTTCTAATTTTTAACTTTTAGAAAAAATTATTCCTTAAACTCCTTTCTAAGGTATAACTCTAAATAATAGAACTTTAATATTCTATAGGAGAACTATAAGTAATTCTAGTTATAATTATTAAACTTAAAATCTAAACTCCCTAAAGCTATATAATATTAATAGTATATCTAAGAGAGATCTATAAAGAAATTATCTACTATCTATTTTTTAATTTCTACCCTCTAAAACTATAATACCTCCCCTAGCTTTTCTACTAATATCCTATTATAATAATATTGGCTTCTATAACTCTGCCCCTTAAACTAATAAACTTCCCTTTTACTCTATAGTATCCTTTAATAACTACTTTTACTACTATAATATAATAACTACTAACCTAAATAATAACTATATAGAGTATAATTAAGGTAACTCTATAAATCTTTTTATCTAATAATAGAGAATATAACTCTATTATATAGATATCTCTAATATATATCGCTCTTTTTATATTTTCTTTAAATAATACTATAAC
>NW_003456421.1:11484-14381 GCF_000151425.1 Trichophyton rubrum CBS 118892 | reverse complement strand
AGGAGCCAAACACCGAGTTATAGTAATAACGTAAGGACTGGGAACCTAATATATTTTATAATGATAAAAGAACTAACTTAATAATAGTCAAGATAGTATATAGAAACCTTAGTATACTATAACTTTAGGATATAATATTATAAAGGAATAGAGAATATTTTTATAGATATATTAAGTAGATAACCAGATTTAATAACGAAAGAAAAAGAATATAAGGTAATTTTATATTTAGATATAAATACTAGTAATATAGTCTTAGATATATAAGTATTAAGGGCTACTAGGATAGTTATATTTAATACAAATACTCTAGAAACTAAGATATAGATATACTTAGAACAAGACTCTTTAGTTAGGAAGCTCTCGGGCTTAAGCGAGCGATACTAAAAAGAGAATAATCTACTCTTATATTAAGGAACGATATATATATCTAAGGAGATATAGTAATAAATACTAAAAGAAAGCTATAATAATTTAAGTATAGGATACTTTAGAATCGATAAAATTATAGAACGAGTTATAAGAAACTATTTTTAACTAAGTATATAGAGAGATATTAGATAATATATTTAGAAGTATAATACCTATTAATAAAATAAAAATAATTAATACGTACTATATAGACTATTATAACCTATACTATATAAGAATATACTATAGAAATCAATAATGATAGACTTTATAGTAAAGCTACTATAATTAAAGAAGCTATAAATAGGTATATAATACGATTTAATTATAATAATTATAGATAGACTAATAAAGTATATCTACTTTATTCTATTTATTAAAAAGATATTAGTGCTAAATATAGTATATATACTATTATAATAAGTTTTTATAAACTACGAATTACTAAATAAAATTATATTTAATAGAGATATATAGTTTATAAGTAAGTTTTAGATAATACTTACTAAAAAAATAGGGATTAAATAGAAAACGTCTATAGTATATTATCTTTAGATAGATAAATAGAGCAAACGGATAAACTAAACTATTAAATAATATCTAAGATATTATATTAACTATAAATAGAATAATTAGATTAAACTACTACCAATAGTATAGCTCGCCTATAATAGAGCTAAAATAGCCTTAATAGGTATAACACCTTTCTTTATAAATTATAGAAGAAAACTAGAAGTAATAAAAATACCTAGAAAAGCGAAGACTTATATATAATAAATAGAGATATTGGTAGAAAAACTATAAATATTACACGAAAATATAAAAAAGGAACTAGAATTCTTAAATTATTAGATAAGTAACTACTACGATAAATAATATATAGAAATACTAACCTTTAAAAGGGGGGAGAAAGTATTTCTACTATAACGAAATATTAAAACTATAAAACTAAATAATAAACTATACTACTAGAAAATAGAACTATTTAAGATTTAAGAGAAACTTAAATAAGTTAACTATAAACTCTAATTACTAATATATATAAAGATATACCTAGTATTTCATACCTTATTAATTAAAAAAGTACCCTAAAATACTAAACTATACGAGCCAGAAATCTAAGAAGAAAACTAGAAATAGAAATACGAAGTGGAAAGAATCCTAAATAAAAAAAAGATAAGTAGAAAAATTTATTATTTAGTAAAATAGAAAAGTTATGATAATTTAGAAAATACTTATAAGCTTATAAAGAACCTTTAAAACGCGACTTAGGCGATTAAGGACTATCGATAGGAAAATTAGATAAAAGCTACTTAATTAAAGGACTTAAGGATAAAAGAGGATTAAGGATTTTTTTAGTAAAAATAAGTATTTTATTACTACAAAGCTATAACTAAAGTTTAGCTATCTAGAACTTAGCTAGACGGTTTGACTCTGTAGTAATCTACTAATTAAAATTAGATAATTTATTTTAAAGATACTAAGCCTAGAAAGATAAAAGTAATAGGGTTAAATAACTATTAAAAATATATTACTAAATAAAAAATTTCTACTCTTTCTACCAAATTTATTTAAGAGAATCAGAAACGCGACCCACGTAAGGATAGTTATTTTAAATATAGGTAGTATAGCGCACGATATAATAACTAGTAGAGGACTTAATTATAATAAGATAAGGAATACCTAATACTAGATAATTATTATAAGGAAAATTAGAAACCTAACTATAATAGTTAATAATTATAGATAAAGTATAAAGCTTAGGAGTATAATTATAGGGATAAGGAGACTTAATAATACCCAAACGACAAGCTATAATTAAAGAAGAAAAGAAAAACTTACTAACTTAATACAAAAGGGAAGATACTCGCTACTTATATATTAACGATCGGGATAATTTATTAAGAGAGGAGGAGATAATATTATAGACTACCTACAGCGCAGTCTAAGTAAGGATAATTATTAGGATAAGAGACTATATAATAGGAAGAACCTAGAGAACTCTAAATTATATAATATAAGAGTAGTCTAAGTTATTAAGATATTAGATAGTCTAATAATGGACTAATAGACGTAGTCTAAGTATAGACTTACAAAAATAGTTTAACGATAGACTAGATAGGACAATTTAAGGGAGGGACTAAAGAAAAATAAGAGAGATAGATTTTTATAACGTGTATATAAAGATATTTATTTCTACCTTAATTAAAAAGCTATCTTCTGATACTTACGATTAATATAGCCTTTATAGTAAGTTATAGCTTTATAGCACTAATTAATATAAATATACTTTAAGCAAACTTTCTTACTTCGTTAGAACACAACTAGCTAGTGGCTATTTATAGCTAAAAGCGACTCAATTTAAAGCTCTTACTAAGCTTAATTTATAGCTTAATTTTGACTCCAAAATACCTTCTATTCCTTAAGAAATTTCGCTAAATACACCCTAACATTCTAGGAAAAATTTTTTCTTCTCTATTTTGATT
>NW_003456421.1:0-10670 GCF_000151425.1 Trichophyton rubrum CBS 118892 | reverse complement strand
CCTTCTCTAAGGAAAGTAACCCTTTCCAAGCTTTAAAGTTAGAAGATATAGAGATAGATTTAGAGAATCAATCTTCTCCTCCTTTAACTCCTATACCCCTCCCTATACTATTTTAAAAAAGAGCCCCTAAAGGAAGCCCAAAAGCCTCTTCTTCTAAAGAAAATAAAGAGAAAGAAGCTAAAAACTAAAAAACTAGCCTCACTCCCTCTAAGAAGACTAGCTAAAATAATCTAGAAATTATTCTAAATATTCTAGAGCAGGAAATTAGAGGGGAAGAAGAGCTAAAAATTCTAGAAATCCTAGAAGAACAGAAGTAATAATTTAAATAGCTTCTAGCCTATAGGAGAAATTAATATAACTCCTTAAAAATGCCTCTTTAGAAGATAGAGGAGAAAATATAATCTCTAGAAAAATCACTAGAGAAAGAGAAGAAAGAGAAAGAAGAGGAAGAACTACCTTAGAGACCCTCCTATACCTCTATTATAAAAGGGAAAAATAAGACCAAGAAATTAAAAGAGGTATCTAAAGAAATCTCTAAAAAAACCCCTAAAAAAGCCGATATCCCCCCTTCCCAAAGAAAACTCTATATTAGTATCCTAAAATTTTAGGACTCCTTAAAAGGATATGAGATAAAAAACGCTATTAATATAGCTTTTTCTTAAAAAAAGGGAATTACTAGCCCCGTTCTTATATTAGTAGGAAAAACCTTTAAGGGAGATAATATTACCCTTACTACTATACCTAACTTCTTAGCTCTATTTCTTCTATAGACTTAATAAATTTGGGAGAAAGTAGTTAAATACTATCTTCTAGATCTAGGGGAGAAACTATAGCTTAAGAAGGATAAAAAATAGTCTCACCTAGTGATTTATAGAATTCCCCTAGATTCTTTTAAAGGAAAAGGGGGTCTTAAACTCCTTAAAGAAGAGATCCAGATCTTTAATCTAGATCTAAAAGATCTTCTAGCTAAAGAACCAGTCTAGCTATTTAGAAAAGAAGAACTAGATTCTAAAGCTAAAGATTTAGCCCTTCTCTATCTAAAAGAGAAAATCCCTCCTAAGTTTCTTCTAATTATAGGCAAATATTATAAATTAGAAGAATATAAACCTAAATAAAAGACTTTTAAAACTAGAATATAATATTATTTCTACTAAAAATACGGCCATAGCTCTATAGAATATAAAGCTATTAAGCTAAACTACTAAGTTTGTGTAGAAAATCACGAAACTAAAGCCTATAACTATCTAGTTTACTATACTCTAGGAAAATAATATAAATATACCACTATAAAATATATAAATTATAGAGATAAATACTTAGTAGATAGTTAAGACTGCCCCTTCTTTAGAAAGTCTTATCTATCTAAGGTACTAGCTAAAGTAGAAGCTAGAGAAGAAGCTATTTCTACTAAGCCAAAGCCCTAGGTCCTAGTTAGGGTTAAAATCCCACAAGAAAAACCACAATAGTAGAAATAAAACTAAGCTTTCTTTAAAATAATGTGGCTAGAAAGGATATATTAATATATACTTACTTAGATATAGCCTTTAATAATAAAATTAATCTAGTTCTCTTTTAGAAGCCCTAGGTTAGTATAGACTATCAATATACTATAGCTTACCCCTCCTACTTCTACTTTCTGCCCCAAACTAGAGAAGTTAGACCTAGAGTGGCGATTTTCACAAGAAAAAAATCTAGATATTAAGTTAACCTAAGACCAGATATAATAGATAACCTAGACCTTCTAGTTATAGATATAATAGACTCTAAATAAGAACTAGAGACTATTTAGCTAATAAATATTTATAACGAACTATCTTTAGAAGAAGGAATAGAAGGTAGAACTATAGAAAGAGAACTATAAAAAATAACTCCTATAAAGAACTTAATCCTTCTAGGAGATATGAATATATACTATCCTAGATAGAACTCTAAGAGATTATCCCCCCTTAGGGTAGAAAAGCTAATATATTGGTTGGATAAACACTAGTTTAATATAATTAATGAGGAAGATCGAGCTACTTACTTAAAATCTATAGAGAACCTATCTATTATAGATCTTACTTGTCTATCCTCTTCTCTCTTAGAGAGACCCTATAATTGGTAGATAGAGGAGTCTCTAGAATCAGACTTAGACTATAAAGTTATCTATTTTAATATAAAGATAGACCCCACTAGTCTAGTAGAGAATCCCCTTCTATCTAATTAATATAATCTAGAAAAGGCTGACTAGGATAAAGTCCTAAAAGAATTAGAATCAAATCTTTAAAAAAGAGAATTTATTTCTGTTCTTAGTCTAGAAAACTCCTTGGAAGATTTAGATAATAAAGCTAATTGTCTAGAGAGCTTGATATCTACTACTCTAGAAACTACTATTCCTAAGAAATATATATCTAAATACTTAAAGCCTTGGTAGACACCAAGACTAAAAAAGCTTAGGAAAGATATAAAAAGGAATAGCTCTAGATATAAATAAGGCTTAATCCCCTTAGATATCTTTAAGAAATCTAGGAATCACTATTTTTAGGAGGTTAAGAATGCTAAATAAGCATGCTAGAATAAATTCCTAGAAGAAGCTAAAGGAAAAGAAATCTTTAAAGCCTTTAATTATACTAAAAAAAGATACCTAGAGAAGCTCCCTATACTAACCTACACTAAAGATAGGGAAGAGATTAAGGCTATCACCTTTAGTAATAAATGCGAGGCTTTTATAGAAGTTTTTTTTAAAAAGCCGCCCCTATCTAGGGCTATAGATCCACAGAATTATCAAGAATAAGAATAGGATTGGCCTTGTTTAACCAAATCAGAAGTTAAGCAGGCTATCTATACTAGCTCCCCTAGAAAGGTAGCTAGATCAGATAAAATATCCTTTCTAATAATTTAGAAGATCTATCCTATTTTAGAGGAAAGACTCTTTAATCTCTATAAAGCTCTTTTTAATAGAGGCTATCATCCCCTTAGGTGGAAATGGGCTATAGGAATTATCCTCTCTAAGCCTAATCGAAACTATACGATTCCTAAATCCTATAGGGTGATCTCTCTCCTAAGCTACCTAGGTAAAGTTCTAGAGAAAGTCCTAGCTACTAGACTAGAATACCTTACTTTTAAGAGTTAGAAATTACTATATTTCAATCAACTAGGAGGGAGAAAATAGTTCTCTACTATAGATACTATAATAAGTCTAACTTATAATATTTAGCTAGTAAAAAAATAAGGTCTAATTACCTTAGTACTATTTATAAATATTAAGGGAGCGTTTGATTACGTTTCTTTAAATCAATTAATAAGTATATATTAGAAACTAGGCCTCTTAAAATCACTAGTTAGCTAGATAGCCTCCTTTATATCTAAAAGATTAGTTTAATTAGCCTTTGATAACCAAATCCAAGAGCTTAGAGAGATAGAGATAGGAATCCTACAAGGCTCACCTATTTCCTCTATTCTCTTTATAATCTATATTAAAGAGCTATTTCAAGATTACCAAGACCTAAAAGATATTAGACTTCCTAGTTATGCCGATGATATAGCTTTAATAGCCTCCTCTAGAATAAAAGAGGAGAATATTAAAAAGCTAGAATAAGCCTTAAAAGTTATTCTCTAAAAGTAAGAGGATCTTCTAATTTAGATAGATATAGATAAGATCGAGCTTATCTACTTCTCTAGAAAGATAGATAAAGAATAGAATAAAATATCTATTTAATTAGAAGATTAGAGCCTACCTATTAAACTAAAAAAGGTAGTAAGATAGTTAGATATCTACTTTAATAATAATCTTACTTTTAAAAATTATATAGAGATAAAGCTTTAATTAGCTAAAAAGATTTTAAACTAAATAGCTCGACTCTCAAATATAGAGAGAGGCCTATCTTTTTAGGTAATTAAGCAGCTATATATCGCGTATATAGCCTCTATAGTAGACTATAGCGTCCCTATATAGTAGAAAAATTAAAAGAATTTCCTAAATAAATATAGAACACTTCAGAATAAGGCTCTGAGGAAAATTCTAGGAGCCTTTCGAACTTCTCCTACCTTCTCTATAGAAATAGAGGCCTCTATCCTCCCTATAAGGGTCAGATTAGATAAAATCTGTAGGTTATATGCCTTAAGGATTATATCCCTATAATCTAATCACCCTATTAGGGCTAGAGTCTCTAAAAGCTTCCCTCCAGAAAGAGACCTAGGGATAGATCTAGACTAGAATAAATTTTATAAGTGGTTAGATCTAGAGTATTTAGAAGGAAAGAAAGCTAAAAAAGAAGTGTCTCAACTTTTTAGAATCACCTCCCTAATAGTATTTTTTCTAAAAAACTCAAAAATCGAAGCTCCTAGTAGACACTAGATTAGCCCGTAGATAGCTAATCTAGATAGTTTAATAGAATTTAGGGTCTCTTAATCCCTAAAACCTATAGCAAAATTAGAATATCTCGAACTTCTAAAGAAAATTCGGCTAAATTAAGAAAACATTATCTACTACTCTGATAGATCTAAATTAGAGAAAGAGACTATAGGAGCTAGAATTTTCGAATTAAAAACCTTATAATACTAAGTCTAGAATCTAGGAAATGAGCTAGAAGTCTTCGATACTAAACTCTTTACTATAGATAGAGCTTTCTTAAAAGCCTTAAAAACTATTAAAGATACTCCTAATAGCTTCTAGGAGTCCCTCTTTAATTATACGCCCCTAGAGAAAGAAATTTAGATATTTATAGATAGTAAAGTAGCTATTTAGAGACTCCAGAAATTAGCTTTAATAGGAGGTGAAAGATATATCTTCTCTATTAGAAAAGTTGTAGAGAAATTATATTAAAAAGGCTTTTCTATTAAGATAGTTTGGGTTCTAGCCTATCTAGATATTCTAGGAAATAAGAAAGTAGATAATATAGCAAACCTAGGAGTAAATCTTACTTATACCTCTATTCTTAATTATACTTCTTTAGCAAACCTAAAAAGAAGAATAAAAGAAAGAGTCCTAGAAGAGTGGAACCAAAATCTAATAGAAATTAAGAGCTCTTAACTAGGAAGAAACTACCAATAGTTTGAAAATCTTCCTAAATAGGGTACTTCTAAAGAGAACTAGCTTAAAAAGCTCTAGTTAATAAAAATTTAACTAAAGATAGAACACGAATACTTTAGATCCTATTTTAGAAGACTCCTAGAATATAATTTAGCCTGCTATTCTAAATATCCTAATTCTAGGGAAATACCACAACACCTCCTTCTAGACTACTCTAGTACTAAAAAAACTAGAACCCAGCTAAAAGAAAAATATAACTTAAATAACCAAAACTAGAATCTAAAAGCTATTTTTCAAATAGAAAAAGGAAGAAAGTGGCTTATTGATTTCCTATAAACTACAAAAATAGCTACTAGAGCCTAGCTACTAACTAGCTAAAAAAAAAAAAAAAAAAAAAAAATATATATATATATATATATATTTTACCCCCCTTAAATAGAACCAGTAGCACCGGTACTATAGTACCCTAGTACTATAGATTAGGTACTATTATATAACTTTTTTAGAAGTACTCTAAATAACTTCGGGGAATCACTAGGTATATTCTATAGATATTTTTAAGTTAATTAGTATATACCTCGCCGTCGCTAGATCCCGTTAAAGCCTTTAAATAATAGTGGCACCCTAAATGGAACCAGTAGTATTAGTACTACGGTACCCTAGTACCACGGACCAGGTACTATTATATAACTTTTTTAGAAGTGCTCTAAATGACTCCGGGGAACCGCTAGATATATTCTATAGATAATTTCGAGTTAATTAGTATATATCTCGCCGTTACTAGACCCCATTAAGGCCTTCAAATAATAGTAGCACCCTAAATAGAACTAGTAGCACTAGTGCTATTATATAACTTTTTTAAAAGTACTCTAAACAACTCTAGGGAACCGCTAGGTATATTCTATAGATAATTTCGAGTTAATTAGTATATACCTCGCCGTTGCTAGACCCCGTTAAGGCCTTTAAATAATAGTGGCACCCTAAATGGAACTAGTGGCACCAGTGCTACAATACCCTGGTGCCATAGACTAAAAAAAAAAAAAAAAAAAAAAAAAAATATATATATATATATATATATATAACTATCCTAGTTAAGTCTCTATAAAAGAGCTTAATTAACTCAAATTAGATTAGTGATTTGCCTATATTAGGCTATTACCAAATTACACCTTTCCCAAACTCTAGAGCCTTAGGAGGCTAAATTTTGATTTCTTATCCTCCTCTGTATTTATTTAATATAGAACTCCTCATAGTCTTTGACTACATAGGAGTATAATAAAGAATAATAATAATAATAATATAAATATACTTCCCTTTATCTATCTATTATCCCAAGCTAACCCTTATACTAGATTTAACTAGTATACTAGCTTTATTGTAGATAAGGAACTCAGGGTATGACTACAACACTAAGCCAGACTTAGAGCTACGACTTTGAAGCCGGATACTAAAGTATCTCTCTATAATCTAGAGAGCTCATTAATACTTTGCTGCACCCCAACCTATCTATAAGGCATCTTGACTACTACTTTCACCAAGAGGTCTTACTTTATACCCTTATAAGCAAGACAGGCCTATATAGCAAGATCTATAGCCCTAGATAGGGGCGGCTTTTTAAAAAAAACTTCTATAAAAGCCTCGCATTTATTACTAAAGGTGATAGCCTTAATCTCTTCCCTATCTTTAGTGTAGGTTAGTATAGGGAGCTTCTCTATGTATCTTTTTTTAGTATAATTAAAGGCTTTAAAGATTTCTTTTCCTTTAGCTTCTTCTAGGAATTTATTCTAGCATGCTTATTTAGCATTCTTAACCTCCTAAAAATAGTGATTCCTAGATTTCTTAAAGATATCTAAGGGGATTAAGCCTTATTTATATCTAGAGCTATTCCTTTTTATATCTTTCCTAAGCTTTTTTAGTCTTGGTGTCTACCAAGGCTTTAAGTATTTAGATATATATTTCTTAGGAATAGTAGTTTCTAGAGTAGTAGATATCAAGCTCTCTAGACAATTAGCTTTATTATCTAAATCTTCCAAGGAGTTTTCTAGACTAAGAACAGAAATAAATTCTCTTTTTTAAAGATTTGATTCTAATTCTTTTAGGACTTTATCCTAGTCAGCCTTTTCTAGATTATATTAATTAGATAGAAGGGGATTCTCTACTAGACTAGTGGGGTCTATCTTTATATTAAAATAGATAACTTTATAGTCTAAGTCTGATTCTAGAGACTCCTCTATCTACCAATTATAGGGTCTCTCTAAGAGAGAAGAGGATAGACAAGTAAGATCTATAATAGATAGGTTCTCTATAGATTTTAAGTAAGTAGCTCGATCTTCCTCATTAATTATATTAAACTAGTGTTTATCCAACCAATATATTAGCTTTTCTACCCTAAGGGGGGATAATCTCTTAGAGTTCTATCTAGGATAGTATATATTCATATCTCCTAGAAGGATTAAGTTCTTTATAGGAGTTATTTTTTATAGTTCTCTTTCTATAGTTCTACCTTCTATTCCTTCTTCTAAAGATAGTTCGTTATAAATATTTATTAGCTAAATAGTCTCTAGTTCTTATTTAGAGTCTATTATATCTATAACTAGAAGGTCTAGGTTATCTATTATATCTGGTCTTAGGTTAACTTAATATCTAGATTTTTTTCTTGTGAAAATCGCCACTCTAGGTCTAACTTCTCTAGTTTGGGGCAGAAAGTAGAAGTAGGAGGGGTAAGCTATAGTATATTGATAGTCTATACTAACCTAGGGCTTCTAAAAGAGAACTAGATTAATTTTATTATTAAAGGCTATATCTAAGTAAGTATATATTAATATATCCTTTCTAGCCACATTATTTTAAAGAAAGCTTAGTTTTATTTCTACTATTGTGGTTTTTCTTGTGGGATTTTAACCCTAACTAGGACCTAGGGCTTTGGCTTAGTAGAAATAGCTTCTTCTCTAGCTTCTACTTTAGCTAGTACCTTAGATAGATAAGACTTTCTAAAGAAGGGGCAGTCTTAACTATCTACTAAGTATTTATCTCTATAATTTATATATTTTATAGTGGTATATTTATATTATTTTCCTAGAGTATAGTAAACTAGATAGTTATAGGCTTTAGTTTCGTGATTTTCTACACAAACTTAGTAGTTTAGCTTAATAGCTTTATATTCTATAGAGCTATGGCCGTATTTTTAGTAGAAATAATATTATATTCTAGTTTTAAAAGTCTTTTATTTAGGTTTATATTCTTCTAATTTATAATATTTGCCTATAATTAGAAGAAACTTAGGAGGGATTTTCTCTTTTAGATAGAGAAGGGCTAAATCTTTAGCTTTAGAATCTAGTTCTTCTTTTCTAAATAGCTAGACTGGTTCTTTAGCTAGAAGATCTTTTAGATCTAGATTAAAGATCTGGATCTCTTCTTTAAGGAGTTTAAGACCCCCTTTTCCTTTAAAAGAATCTAGGGGAATTCTATAAATCACTAGGTGAGACTATTTTTTATCCTTCTTAAGCTATAGTTTCTCCCCTAGATCTAGAAGATAGTATTTAACTACTTTCTCCCAAATTTATTAAGTCTATAGAAGAAATAGAGCTAAGAAGTTAGGTATAGTAGTAAGGGTAATATTATCTCCCTTAAAGGTTTTTCCTACTAATATAAGAACGGGGCTAGTAATTCCCTTTTTTTAAGAAAAAGCTATATTAATAGCGTTTTTTATCTCATATCCTTTTAAGGAGTCCTAAAATTTTAGGATACTAATATAGAGTTTTCTTTGGGAAGGGGGGATATCGGCTTTTTTAGGGGTTTTTTTAGAGATTTCTTTAGATACCTCTTTTAATTTCTTGGTCTTATTTTTCCCTTTTATAATAGAGGTATAGGAGGGTCTCTAAGGTAGTTCTTCCTCTTCTTTCTCTTTCTTCTCTTGCGCATGCGAGCGCTGTTGGCAACGAAGTTGTTGGCTTCTTCTGGGTTTTGTTTTTGAAGTGCTCTTTTAATTTCTCCTATAAACTAAAAGCTATTTAAATTATTATTTCTGTTCTTCTAGGATTTCTAGAATTTTTAGCTCTTCTTCCCCTCTAATTTCCTGCTCTAGAATATTTAGAATAATTTCTAGATTATTTTAGCTAGTCTTCTTAGAGGGAGTGAGGCTAGTTTTTTAGTTTTTAGCTTCTTTCTCTTTATTTTCTTTAGAAGAAGAGGCTTTTGGGCTTCCTTTAGGGGCTCTTTTTTAAAATAGTATAGGGAGGGGTATAGGAGTTAAAGGAGGAGAAGATTGATTCTCTAAATCTATCTCTATATCTTCTAACTTTAAAGCTTGGAAAGGGTTACTTTCCTTAGAGAAGGAGAAAGAGATAGGGGAGATCTTTTCCTTAGATTTCTTTAGGGTAGCTATTCTTATTCTTCTAACTTATAGTTAGGTAAGTAGGTTTTATTAGATTACCTAAAACTCTAGGTTTATAGGTTACCTGTAACTATTCGGTAAAAGAAAATATATTAAGGGAAGATTTAACTAGATATATCTATAAGAGATAGGGTATATAGCCTTTCTCCCTTAAAGAATTATATTCTAATAGTAATTTTTAAAGAGAACTACTAAACTATTAGATTTTTTATAAGGAAATCTTTCTAAAACCTAGAGAGATATTTCTAAATAGTATAGTCTGCCTCAGGGGATATCTAACTTAGATAATACTAGATAGAGTATATTTCTCTATAAAGTAGAAAAGTAAGGGCTAGCTTCCTATTTTTTCTAAGAAAAATCCCAGGAAAAAAAGCTATTATCTTTTAAATAGTGATAGTTAACTATTTCACTTTTCTTTTTAGTAGAGAATTAGAAACTAAAATAACTACTTTAGTTTACTCTTAAGTAGAGGTCCCTACCTTCTAGTTCTAATTTAGAACCTTTTAGTATTATAGAGGCCTCTAGTTTCTTAAAGGGGGTTTAAGAATCTATATAAAATATATTACCTAAGCTTAGTCTATTTAGATATCTTAGCCTTCTAGAAGAAACTGTATTTAGCTAAGCTTTCTAGAGGTAGTTAAGCTACTTTCTAGTAGTTCTTAGTAGTAGGGACCTGATAGCTTAGCTAAACTATTAGATATTTTAGCTATAGCCACTAATTTTTATTAAAATAGATTAGGTAAGGAAAGATAAGGATTAATAAGTAGTAAGTAATAAGAGATAAGATAAGGAAAATCAAAATTAGAGAAGGGAAGGGGGAAAAGGAAAAAGGGGCTTAGATAAGCAGGGCTTGGCAAGGAAAATCAAAATAGAGAAGAAAAAATTTTTCCTAGAATGTTAGGGTGTATTTAGCGAAATTTCTTAAGGAATAGAAGGTATTTTGGAGTCAAAATTAAGCTATAAATTAAGCTTAGTAAGAGCTTTAAATTGAGTCGCTTTTGGCCATAAATAGCTACCAGCTGGTTGTGTTCTAACGAAGCAAGAAAGTTTTATAATATTTATATAGAGCGCCACGTTCTTACTACTATAGCTTTAGAAAGGCAAACCTAGTACTTATAGATATTTAGAGACATATCCTTATTTAGAGGTATAATATAAGCGAGGGTATTATTAAGTCCCTTCTAGAGTAAGCGCTTTTATATTGTTTTATCTAATATACTAGTCGAGGTAAGTAACGATATTTTCTTTATTATATAAGATATTAGA
>NW_003456420.1:1021641-1023955 GCF_000151425.1 Trichophyton rubrum CBS 118892 | reverse complement strand
AACTAGGTCTAAATAATATTAAGTAAGCCTTAATAATAGTATAGAAGGCTATTTTAAGTAATTTTTTATATAAGTTAATATAATTATAAAGAATTAATATAAACTAATTATTAAGTTAAAAAATATATATATATATATATATATATATATAAAAATAACTATCCTAGTTAAGTCTCTATAAAAGAGCTTAATTAACTTAAATTAAATTAGTGATTTATCTATATTAGGCTATTTCTAAATTACACCCTTCCTAAATTCTAGAGCCTTAGGAGGCCAATTTTTAATTTCTTATCCTCTTCTATATTTATTAAATATAGAACTCCTTATAGTTTTTGACTGTATAGGAGTATAATAAAGAATAATAATAATAATAATAGTTATTAAGTTAGATAGAGGCTTTATTACTAAATAGATTAATCTATAGAGGTAAGGCTATTATTTAGGAAATTATAGTAATAGTTATTACTATAGATTAGGTCTTTATAATATAATAAATCTCTTAAATATTAAAATCTAAATTAATAGGTTAGTAAAAGGATTCTCTAGTTAATTATTAAAGACTGATCTATATTAACCCTTATATTATTATTTACCTAATATATATATTTCTAGCTAATACTATTACTTATCTTAAATACTTTATAATATATTTAGTTTATATAAATCTTATATTTATTAGATTATTAGGTAAAAAGGGAGAGATATAGAATAATATAGATATTAGAATATTCTCCTATCTATTAGTAGTTATTATCTACTAATTATCCCCGCCCTAAGTAACTATATTCTATTTAAACTATAATATATACTATATTCTACTACCTATTTTCCTAGAGGCCTTACTAAATTATAGCTATTAAAATATCTAATACCCTAAACTTTTTATAAATTAAGGTAGTTATACCTTCTTCTTCTCCTAATATAAGTTTATTCTCTTTTACTAAAATTTTTTATACTAAAGCTATATCTAATTTAGATCTATATAGACCTTAGATATATAAATAATTCTACTTTATTATATAAATATAACTAAAATTTATAGAATATAATAACTAAAGAGTCTATTATTATTTTTAGTACTTCGAATAAATAGGTAAGAATAAATAATAAATATAAAATAATAGAAACTAACTATTTAATAACTTATAATATCTATATTAAATAAAATTTAAGCTTAAATTTTATAATTATAATAATTTATAAAATTATATAGTAAATTATTATATTATTAAATTTATTCTAGTAGAGAATATAGGAGACTTTCTATTATTAATAGAGAAATACTATCTAGAATAAAAAGTATTTATAATACTACTTTTATATAATAGGCTACTCCTTCTATATTTAGTAGCTATTTATAAAAGAAGCTAAATTCCTATATAGAACCCTAGTTATTAAATATAACTTATATACTATAATATTTTTATATATAGCTATACCCTATTTAATTAATATAAGCTCTCTAGTTTATTATTTTTAAGCTTCTCCTTTTTATTATAAATCTATATCTTATATTAAAATAATTATAGAGGTATTTACCTTATAAATAGAATTTATATATATTTCTAAATAACTTAAGGAGTATATTTTAGAGTTTATTCTTAACTATTACTTATTATTTATCTTTATTAACTTATCTTTATTTTAATAGCTCTTTTATCTAGCTACTAGTAATATTTTACTTCTAATTTTATTATACTATTAACTTATATTATTCTTTATTAAGAAGGTAGAAATATTAATATTAGAATAGCTTACTAAAATCCCTCCTAGTATAATAATATTACTTACTTTAGACTACTAGATAAACCCTAGTATATACTTATTTATAGCTATTATCCTTTACTATATTAATAAGGATTAGGAGATTTACAAGCTACTTTTAGAATTTACCCCCCTTATTAGTACTTATACTAGAGATTAACTTACTAAGGTAGTATTTAATATCCTTATTTACTATAACTTTATTAATAGAGTATTATTTATTATAGTAAATAATACTTTAAATAATAGAATATTATACTCTAGGCTTATATTCTATATTTAAATTTATAGTACTAATTAGCCTAGCTATAATTCTAGTCTAGCTAGTATTTTATTAATTAAAGAATATATTCTATATATCTTATATATTATTAATCTAGTAATAAAAGTAATCTTAAAATTAATTTAAGTAGAGCCTTCTAATAATAAGGAGATTATTATATAGAACTCTTTAGATTTATATATATAGAGTAATATAGAACTACTATACTCTTTTAAAAAAGTATTATTATTTATTACTACTTTTTATTAATAATTTTAATAATTATTT
>NW_003456420.1:1005758-1021541 GCF_000151425.1 Trichophyton rubrum CBS 118892 | reverse complement strand
TATTACTACTAGTTTAAAGAGATTAGATCTCTTTAAGGAGCTATAAACTAGTAAAAAGGGAGGGCTACTTCTCTTTTATTATAACTACTAAATATACTAGAACTTAATACTTTATATATTTACTTATACTATAAAGTTTTATAATATATTTATATTTTTTATCTAATATTAATTAAATAATAATTTATTTTATCTATATATTTAGATTAAAGAATAATTCTAACTAGAATACTTTTTTAAGTTTCTTATTCTATTTTATATAGTAATACTTAGTATTTTAAAGGCTATTAATCTATTAATTAACCTAATTTATAATATATATAAATACCTTTATAATTATTTAAATACCTCTATTAAGAAACTTAAAACTAAATATATTCTATAGAAGGTAATATTATATACTAGAATTAGAGCTACTTATAAAAAGTTATTAATATACTATACTTAGATAAATAAAGCTTAAGGATATTTCTATATAATAGCTACTATTCTTAATTTAAAATTAAAGCTCTAGACTTTTAATAAAGCCTTATAGAGAGAGAAAACTAAAAATCTAGAGAATATATTATTTAAAGTAGATATTAACTAAGTATAAGAGTATTAATAATACTTTAAAGATATCTTCTCTTATTATTAGATATAGTATCTAGATATTATTATATTTAAATATATATATTACTAAACTCTCTTTAAGTATTTATATAATAAGGGCTTTATATTAAAGAAATAGAAAGATCTATAAAATAAATCTTAAAAAGCTATTATTTTTAATAAAGTTATAAAGTATCTTAGTAAAGATAAAATATTATAATTCTTCTAAATATAAAATTTATATATTCTAATATATATAAAATTTAGAAATTATTTAAAATATATTAATTCTCGAGTACTAGAAAGTAAACTCTAAATACTTTTTAATTTTTTTTATATAGTTTATATATTCTAGTAGTTTCGCCCTCTACTATAAGATATAGAATAATTATTTAATATTACTTATAATATAAACTACTTTTACTATATTAGACTTAATTTTTAAACTATTTAGACTATTATAGTAGAGCTTACTAGTAACTACCTTAATAAAGATAGGTTTATTACTAATAATTTCTCTAAAACTAAAGATTCTTCTTCTATAGTATCCTTTTATTATATATAGTACCTTAATTAAGTAATAGAATCTACTATTATAGAGTTCTTAAATAGGGAGTATATTAGTAATACTAAGGACCTACTTCTCTATTATTAATTAACTATATCTATTAATAAGGAAGAGGAAAATAAATATAAGCTAACCCCTTCTAGTACTTAAGTATATTACTATAGTAAATAGGTACTAATCTAGTATTTACTTACCTAATTTTAATATTCTTTTTTATTATACTTTACTTCTATATTTAGTAGTAATACTAGCTTTATTATTAATTTCTTTTTATTATATATATTTTAATTATATTTTTTATATTTTCTATATATTATATTTATAATATTATAAATTTATATATTATATATAATAACTATATTCTATATACTTTTAAAATTTTATAATTAAGAGATTAAATTAAATTTTATATTTTTTAAGTTAAATCTTTATATATTAATAAATAATATTCTAAATAATTTTTAATAATATACTATATTACTAATTTTTATATTTATAAGATTTATATTTTAACTATAGAAATATTAAACCTTATAGATAGATTCTATAGGTAGCTTATCTACCTACTTAAATTTTTAAATCTACCTACTATCTACCTACTACCCTTACCAGCTGCCTATTATAGGTAAAACCCACACCCACCTATTTATCTATAGATTGAGTACTGTCTATCCTTATATCTAACTATTAGTACTAGAGCTATAGCTCTAGCTATAGTTAATAGAGCTATAGTTAATACTCTATCTACTCTAGCTTTAGCTCTAGTTTTAGCTCTATATTTATCTCTAACTACTTTAGATCTATAGTATTAATATAACTTCTTAATATCTAATATATCTAGAAGTAAGTATTTTTTTAATTAGATTTTTAGTAACTAAACTTCTACTCTAGATATAATACTTTATAGTAAGAAAGTAAATATAAAATAGTATCTTCTCTAATAATATTTTATATTATACTAACCTAAAATTTTTAGAAGAGGTCTTATTTTAATAATAATAGCTTTACTCTAAGTAAAAAGTTTACTACTTAAGTAATTACTACTTAAGTAATTACTACTTAAGTTACTATTTAAGCTACTATTATAGCTACTATTAGATCTTATAATTCGAAATATTTATAGCTCTTACTAGTAGAGTCCCTTTATAGAGATATTCTAGTATTAAAATATACTTAAGTAGATAGTACCTCTTAAACTAGTAGCTAGTTTAATAGAATTAATAAGTTTCTAAATACTAATATAATTACTAAATTAAAATTAGAACTATTAGAAGCCCTAGAAGCTAAAATATAGATAGAGCTTAATATAATAAAGATAATACTATTTTAGAGTAATATAGTAAATAGTTCTAATTTATAGTAGGTATCGGAGTAATATAATAGTTAGTTCTAATTTATAGTAAGTATTAGAGTAGTAGATAAATAGTAGATATAGTAGATAAGTTTTTAAAATAAAATATATTTCAAGATTTAAAATATTCTTCTTAATTAATATATATATAATAAAGTAATAAGCTAAACTAGTAAATATTCTTAATATATTTATAGTATAGATACTATTATATAGCGAGCTAGAGCTCCGCTTGTGTTGGAACAATATATTTAGCGTTTCGAAAAAACTCAATTTTCCCCTATAGATCTATCCACCGGCGGCCTGGCTGGAACTAAGGTAAAATACCTCCTAAGCTCTTATATCTCTCCTATTATCTACTCACGCTTGTTATACTTATATTTAACTATGCTTCGTGGAGTTTTTTTTTTAATTTTTCTTGAGGATGACGGCCCACATATGAAATAGCCAAACTACGGACAACTCATGCTTGTGTCAAACATACTGTATAGACCTGTGTATAGTACTCTGATCTAAATAGTGACATCTATCATAATAATAATAATCTAGTCAACCGGCTTCTTCCTAAACTACCTAATGTCTCTGACATCTGATACTCTGATACCCTTTTCAACAGTGCCCCAATCAGGACTAGCGTCATAGATTAAATATAGGGCTGAGAAAAGGAATGGCGCTAGTCCTGATTGGGACGCCACCAACCACCTGGATTTCCAGAGAAGCGGCTCTGTACTCTATCCAGTCATCATCATCTATTAGCTTTACACCTGTTTATCTCGAATTCATTTGTCCATTTGGGCACCAAGGCATCTTCTTACTGTGCCTTCTTGAAGCTACGATTATGTGTTTTGCCACAGCCAATGACGACACATAAAGTAGCAAAAACGACTCCCTTCAATCCTTTTCAACTTGATGAACGTTGCCCTGCCTGAATACCACGCAAGCATTATACCAAGTCTACAAAGAACTGTTTATATCTGAGCTAAATAAATATAAACAGTATCTTCGTGTTAAAAAAAGGGGCCATTTGTTATTATACCTCTTTGTTCTGGAAGCTAGTAGTATTAGTATTCGCTTGTCTTGTGGGTGTTCGGCAATCCAGTGGAAATCTGCGTACATCAGGGACATATACCAATCTCTACCTAGGTACCTAATTTATCATTTCCTTTGTATAAAAGCTTGTCCTGTTTGTGTTTACTCGCAGTTTCTTTGTTTTGTCCTCTTGCTCTGTCTTCCTGTCCTGTCCTTCATATTGGTAGTTGCCCAGGTGACTCGCTGGCTGAAAATATAAAGAAGCCTTCTTGAGCTTTCCATCGTCTCATTTTCCATATTTTTGTCAACGTCTTCTTGCTTTGTGGTTGTACTATTGGCTCTTCGCAAACGTTCCCTGAACCGTCTGCTATCCTGACTGGCACAATATTCTCTATTCTGATAATCGTCATCTCTCCTGATCAAATCTCCTTGCAGCGATGTTTCTACGCTCTGTTATTCCTCGAATTCGCAGGCTGAGCTCAAGTAAGTCGTTTTTGTTGTTGCATGCAAGGCCTCCATGTATTTATATGCCTCTCATTTCTTCGCGGGTGAGCCATGGTTTGAGTGTAACTGCAGGAACACGTTGTCTCCGGTTTTACACTCCTGGTAATACCAAAGTGATGGATATGTCGACGGACGATGAATTCCTGAGCCAGGAGCAGCGAGACCAATTGTTTCGTGGAATATTTCCTGCTGACTATTCTGGCGAAGTGATCTCGATTAAGACTAACAGGGCAGAATACAGCAGACTATTTGAAGCTTTTGAAAAGTCAACAAACAAGTTTGTCTTCCTTTTCCTACTATCATTATATACTGATGCTTACTGTGAAATATATAGGAGGAGTCAATCAGCTATTCTGAAATTTGATAAAACATTTCACACCACTTCTATCCAGCTACGACAGGTCTCCATCCACAACTGTGTTATCAGCAATGTTTCAGCTCAGCTACGAAAACTCATGCCACTGGACCCAAAACGATTCTCCTTTATGGAGGATACGGAAACTGATGACGGCCTACCTGACCCTGACCTACAGATGGTGTGGCTCTCAAATATTGGTGTTATCCCAGTTCTTGCAATGGAAGTAGGGTTTTCACAACCCAGCCTAGACCTGGAGATGACGATCAGAAATCTTCTGCAAAAAACTTCCGTAAAGGTTGGAATTTTAGTCGACATCAAAGAAAGCCCAAGTTATAAGAATCCACTGAGGAAGGAACAGAATATTGAGATATGCAAAGCTGCGATGCAAGCGAGCACTGATAAACCTGAGCTACTTATTGATCAATACTGTGCCGGACGAGAATTGTTCAGCCCTGTGGTTCTATACGGAATTCAATGGGTAGGAGAACTGACTGCTGCAGTCCAAGTGTTTGGGAAGGACTCTGTGACTGGGGAAGTAGTTGCAAGGACCCCGCGAGTGGTAAGAACTATGAATCATCTACTTTGTTGTACGCAGATTCAACTGACGGATGTTGATTCTAATTATATAAGACATTTTTCGGACATCCCAAGCCTGCAAAGGGAATCAAGCAGTCAGGGGCACCCCTCTACGAAGCGTACCCCAGCCTCAATACCAAATTCTCAGACTGCGTGGACTCAGACGATGAAGCTTACAATGTCGACTTAGCTCTAACGTGGGATGACATCCGAGATGATCTCTATATAGCGAAACGCATGCTAGCTCGGAAAAGATGCTTCGCCGCCGTTTCCCGACTGAAAAAAGAAGGAAAAATTTGACCCTTGGTTACCACAAACTACCAAGGGGTTCGCAAAGTATCGGTACATACCTCTTTTTTACACCAGAAATAGCTAAAAGTAGTACTTTTATTAGCCGTCAAAAACGCTGTTATTAGGGAATTTCTGCTCTATATTTCCAAGTAAACATCAAGAGTGGTTTCGTCAGTCTCTCCGCGCTACACTGTACTCATGCTGGTTCAAGTCTGAATCTTGTTCCTTTGCCCCGAATTACAAGCTGAAGAAGATTGATTTTCAGCTCCTAGCTCTCGCTGGTGTGCGGATTGGTTATACATAAATAGCCATTCTCTCTGTTCTCATCCTTGCACAGGGCTCAGGGCTTGATACTCAGTGTCTTGCTTCTGGCCATTGCCACCTCAACTCTTGGTCAACAGTAATGCATGTATTCATTTGCCTCTGGACATGGTATTTTGATGTTCGAGCAGTTAACTAATTACCTTTTATAGCCTGAAAACGCCTGTAGTGAGGAATTGGCTCAGTCTCACTTCTCCACAGGCGAGATACTAGGAGTGTGTATGCGTCGAGATTCATAGGACGATCCGTCTGTCCACCGGTAAAAGTTTCCTAATATCTGGCTCTGCTGTTGAATTAATTGCACAGCTTATCAAGGAAAAGTCTATGCGTTTACCGAGGGATATTCACCCTATAACTAAAAAGCAATGTGAATATCAAATTACCGGTTATTTGAGTATTTCTGCTCCAATACTTCTTGGAGGTACCTCTGATCAAAGCCGATCGTAATCTTGAAAGCTGGAAGAGATCACCGACCTACATATTTCCGCATATAACTAGTTACCCTATCCTATTAACCAGCAAGTTGACGTCTGGGTTGTTTGCATATTAACTTGCCAGTTAGCACTTATAACTAGTTACGGAGAGCGAGGCAGCCAACTAACATTTCACCCCAACGACTAAACATTTCCTCTGCCAGAAACAATATCTAGATAGGGCCATACGGAGGACACTGGTTACGATATCTCCCTCAAAATCAGAGCGATCGATCGATCGTCCTTCTAGCTCGTACTTCGCTGTGTGCAAAGCATTCGTGGCTTGCTTTGCAGACCGCAAGGCCCTGCTCGTGGCGCTCGATGGCAAACTTGCTGCCCAGTTTACGGCCTGGGCTTGGGCTCGAGCAGCGGCAGCGGCAGCACTGACGGTAAGGCGGGTAAACTTGATTAAATTAATATTATATTCAATCGGCAGCCGCATAGTGATAAAGTCTACCTGCGTCTCAGCTGAGACAAGCACTCCCGTGTCCTACCTTGCCCCTGAAATAGCTGCAAGGTACGATGAACCCAAGGCCAAAGTGTTCCTTACGACTATCTGATGATCGTCTCTGTTGTCCAACCAATACCCCAATATATCGAAACTCCTTTGTTGCACAGCACTGAACTCCCTGGTGACTACTGGCAATCGACTGTGACCGTCAGGTGGTCGACGGTAGAACAAGCAGACTCGATTCGGACAATCTGCCTGTTATTACTATGGAGATCAAGCTTGCAGAGGATTCCCCGCCTCACGGCTGTGCGGGAAAGCAATATCACAAAGTAAACCGGGTTGGGGACGTCTTTTTGTGCTCGATGAGGCACTGTATAAATAATGCCACGGAATACCCTAGGCCCCAGGTCCTCTGATTGTCACCGTCATCTTCATTCTGACTTGTCTTCCTGTCATCTAGACAGACAGTCGAGCCAGACAAGCCGGACGAAAATCTCATCTGCCATGCGTTTCATCTACTGGGCTGCGGCCACCCTTCCAGGGGCCCTTGCAGCCCCTCTTAACCCCCAGAACCTCCAGAATGCAGTTGTAAGTCTGTTTTTTGCTCAGATGAATCATCTAATTTCTTTCAATGAAGGAAATTGCCCTCTTCAAAGTTTGAACTGACAGGCGCCATAGAACCCGAATCAACTGAAGAACCCCCTGACTATTGGTACTGGAACAGACCCAATCAGCGAGTTCCTACGGAAGTTGAACAGTGGCGAGCCCTTCACATCTTCCCCTCCTAAGGCAGCAGGCGGCGCTCCAACCGTCCAAAAGAGGGAGCCCATCAACCCTCTTGAGGTCGTCGATGGCCTCGCTCGGAAAGTCACCGGTTCTTCCACCGGCATAGCACGTCGTGGATCGTTCAGTGATGAAAAGGCAGCAAAGAAGAAGTTCGGACAGAGACGCGGCCTTTTCCCTTTTGGTGGTGACGTGCGAGGCGTCCATGCAGGAAACGCTGGCCTCGATGCTAACAACCTCGGCCGTGAGAAGCGAAATGATGATGAGTTCCCATTCAACAACCAGCAAAATGGCCAGCACTCTGTCATACTTAACCCACTCCTCAAGACCCATGGAAATGACATTAACCGTGGGTTCGGGCGTCGCAACTCAGCTGACGAGGTTGCGTCAAAGCAAGTCAAGCGAAATGACGATGAGTTCCCATTCAACAACAAGCAGAATGGCCAGCACTCTGTCACCCTTGACCCACTCCTCAATACCCATGGAAACGACCTTAACCGCGGATTCGGTCGTCGTGACTCAGCTAACGAAGTTGCGTCAAAGCAAGTCAAGCGAAATGACGACGAGGGCCCATTCAAAAACCAACAAAATGGTCAGCACGCCGTCATAACCAATCCAATGATGACCACTGATGGGAATACCAACAACCACGGATTCGGCCGCCGTGACTCCATCGATGAAACCGAGCCCAATGAAACCGAGCCCAAGGAGACAAAGCCCAAGGAGGCCAAGCGAAACAAAGATGAGTTCCCCTTCAACAACGTGCAAAACGGACAGAGCAGTACCGTAATCGAGCCACTGCTCAACACCCACGGCAACCTTAATAACAAGGGCTTCGGTCGTCGTGAGGTAGAGAAAGTCAAGCGTAACGGGGATGAGGGCCCGTTCAACAACCAGCAAAACAGCCAAACCAGCACTGGAACTGACCCCTTGCTTCAAACTGGTGGGAATATTCACGACGAAGGGTTCGGTCGTCGTGATTCAGCGGATAATTAGGGGCATTGAAGTACATCGAGCGAGGTAGCCAGTAATTGATATGCTTGTGCCGTCCATTTCACAACGGGTGCGTTATGAATTTGGTATGTATCCATAGGGAAAAGCAGTCTGGGCAGCAGCACACTCGACTAGGCGTTTCTTTGCCTTGGTTGAATTCCCGCCTTTCGGCACATGTAATTACGCGTTTAATACTTATTCCCTGGTACACAGTTAATATAATAATCATCAACTTCACTGGTTCCTGAGAACAAACCGGAATTCAATGCGATGCGTCTGCTATTCCCAACGGGCTTCCCCCCTAACTCTGCTGCACCAAGAGTGGAGTCCCATGGGTCGGACAATATGTTGGTGAAACTGCATGGGCGGTTCGATAACCAAGCATCGCACAATCAAAATGAGATATCACAGAAAAAGTAAGGGAGATAGTTAACCGTATAGCTATTGGTTGGATAATTAGTTACCCCTAGGAAATGTGAGACTGTTGTACAAGGAGCTGGCAGACACCTCACTTTGTATATACGAAAAGAGTGAGGCTTTCTGGTTAGTTATAGCGTCGTACACGGGAGGGGAGAGGAAAATACCTGTCTAGAGGCCACCCAACTAACATCTAATCAGAAAGCTGAATGTGCAACTGCCATCAAGTCCAATTATCTTGAGATGCCGAGGTCAAACAACGGTAAGGGGTCAGAATGCAACCATGGATAAATATCACCTCTATGTCCTGATCCCTTCTGTTTTCGTCATTACCTTGATACAGCCTAGCTAACTCCCCCACAGCCCTGCTTACAGTTAACCAACTGCACGCCTAAAATTGCCAACTATGCGCTTCCTCTATTGGATCTTCGCTGCCATGCCATTGGCCATGGCAGCCCCAGTTGCCCTCCCAAATGAAAACGCCCCTGGAATGCTGAACATTGTAGGTTTTTCCATGGCAGTTTAAAACTCAACTCATATGCTCCATTTTCAAGTAAAAGCCTATTGTTGACTCTTACTTCCTCTATACTTAGGGACCCAGGGCGCAAGATGAAGCCTTGGATATCTCTCATAATCCCATTAACAGCGTCGAAAACCTTTGCCCTGAAAATGAGCAGGCCGATGAATGTGGAGGTGGCCAGCCATTAGGACATCATGAGATGAACAATGGGGAAAACCCTGTCAGGAAACAACATGGCGACGTCGAAAGCGACTTGAGACGGGAGCCTCTTCTTCCCCGTCAATCCAAAGGACGCCTGCTCAGCGGAGCACTCATCGATGGCCTTCCACTTCTTGGAAGTGGGGGTCAATGAACCTGCAATGGACACGCTCTGCGTTTACCAGCCGCCGCCGCAAAGTTTCTAGAAGCCCATTAGCACTAATACTAAATTAATTTTTTACCTCTACTCAAGTACCATCGCTTCAATGATCGAAAGGTCATCAATATAAGAAGTTTATAAGTGGAGTTGTCGTTGGTTGTGACGCCAGGTCTAAATGATAATAAAAAGACGAGAGTAACAGTTCGACGTCGCTTGAAACAAGCGCCCTTGCAGAGCCCCATCAGGTGACATCATCTGGCCCGGGCCCCGTCGCGACAGGGTTCATCCAATCCCAACTTTCAATTTTAACCCCGACATCGACACCAACATTCAACAGCTTCAGCCGGCCTAAAGTACAACAGCGGAAGAATAAAGGGCTAACATCATGTCGTCGTTTCCGGGCAGCGCTTCACAAACGCCCCTTCAAAGTCCTAGGACCCCTCCTCCACCGCCACCAAAACAACCACAGTTAAACGATGGCCATCCGCCCTCAACACCGCCGAAGGAGCCGATACACTCGCAAACACATCCAGGCACCGACATAACAGACATCACGGCCCCAGGGTCGGGGCCGGCATCAGGCCGCTCATCAGCCATTCCAACCAGTCAGCCTTTATTTGAACAAGTGCCGACACAGCCTACTCCGCCCACGATAGAAGACAGATGGATTCCAGAGATATTGCAGGATAAATCGTATGTCGCAACTCCAAGCCCGATAGATGATAATCCGCTTGAATTAACCATGTGATAGTACTTCCGATCTACATGCCATGTTATCGAATTCGAATTTAATATCCGCAATAGCAGACACACATCCGGCATCAATACATGCTTCGAATAATATTGAAAAACTATTAGCCACCAACACCTCCCTAGCTACACATCTTCTCGGACTACAGTCACATCTATCAGCCCTGCGAGCGTCAACTGAGGCACTTCTTCTACAGCATCAGTCGCTAGAAGTATCATGGCGTAAGAAGCAGACGGAAATGGACGCTGCGTTGGATCCGTGGTCGCCGAAGGCGTTATATCAGCGTCTAGTTGGTGCTGTGGCGGAGCAAGAGGCTGTTTGTAGGGCTGTTGAGGAGAGTTTTCTGGAAGAAGGGCAGCGTGGTGGAGGTGTGGCGGCGGAGAGAGAGGTTGCAGAATGGATTAGACGGATTCGATCTGAGGGAGCCAAGTTGGAGGCTAGAAGAGAGGCGAGGGCGCGATGGGATGAAGGGAGAGTAGGGGGATGGAGATAGGTAATATTATTTAATTGTATATTCTTTTTAGTATTATAGACGTAAATAAATATTATAGCGTTAATCAGGGTATTCATGCATAATTCGTTAATATGCAAATGTGCGCGAAATGTGATTTAGATATTGGGCGGGTATCATTGCGGAAGAGATGTTCTTGCAGGCTCATGCTTGTCCATGGCACATCCATAAGTCGGGAAGCCGACTCCCGCAAAAAAGGCGAAATGCCTACTCCTTGGACCCCATGCCCAACCAGCACCTGATGCGAGGGGAAGGTGGTAGAGGCTGAATCCGATCCAAGCAAACAGCGTACCGAGTACGGCACCAAATATGATATCAAATCCAAAGTGCCTATTATCCACCCATCTGCTGCTGGCGATGAACATGGCTGTACAGATAGGAATGGCGGCTATGAGGATCAGGTATGTTGGCGGAGCAGCTCCCTGCTCACGTAGTGGTATTTCATCTGGGCAGGACTGCGCTTCGCAGGTGTCTTCGCCTTCTTGGTGTGGAGGATGTGGATGGAAGGAGGAAGCGCGGATGTCTCGAGTGAAGAGATTCGGAGATATGTTGGGGAACGCAAGGAAAAGCTTGGAGCACATCCAAAGAGTCAAGTATACGAGGCCAGCAAAAGACACTAGAATATCGGTTAATACAGTCGTGATGTAAGACTCATGAATGGAGGAAACGTACTAGATGAATGGCCGCTGGGGAAACTGACGAAGCCGTCACGCAGCAGCATGCTCGCTGTATTGCGGCATATTGTCCAAGTAACCACCTCTGGCGCGCCATCAAGTCTCTGACCCAACCCGCTGACAACGTGTTTGGAGATATCAGACAAGTCCGGATCACATCTGCTAAGCATGTCTGGCCTGGGCTTTCCAAAGAGCACTTTCATCCCTTCCGTCGCAGCATAAGTGCAAGCGTATGCAATTCCAAAGCCCATCCAGCCCGCATTCCACTCCCACAGTTTCCGTCGCCATACCAGGGAGCTCGGTGCCCCTGCAGCAGCAGTTCGACCCGGTATGAAGAGCAGGCTGAAAAGCGCAATCAGAACGAGCGGTGCGAGGAGCGTGACCAGGACAAGCACCTCAACGGAGACGGTCTCCTTGACTGCAAATGGATACGATATGTTGGGGTCTCGAAGGCTGAAGGAGTGTCTGTTTGGTTGTGCAATTGCAAATATGCGGCCCAGCGCACCCATCAACCTGTAGCCATCAGTTAGCGCCCGGTACAGTAACCGCTGCATGCAACATGCGCACAAAGGAGAGAGAGAGACGAACAAGATGATTATCCAGTCCAGAACATAGGAGAGGACGACCAGCTTCGAGATGCGGCCTGCAGACGACACTTGGTCGGAAGAAGATCCCATAATGGCTTGAAATCCGCTTAACAGAGGCCTCATTAGCACGCGGGCGAGCTCGGACCAGGATTATTCTGATCCTAGACAATAATAGCTATGTGCAGATATATATGGTGGAAGTATATGAACAGCAGCCAGAACTCGATTCAGCTTGACATAGCAGAATATACAAACAGGCAGAGAGACGATGAAGCTAGAGATCGCTTTGGAGGACGAAGATGTTCGAACTCGCGGGAAGTCGAAAAGGCGACGAAGAAATCAGGAAAACGCCCCAAAAATGGCCAGGCTTCCCGATCCGGAAGTGATCAAAGGTGACGTAATCAACTGCTAGTGTGAACTTTAAGACAATTTTGAGTTATGTAAGCCGAAACTATATGCCGAGCCACGTCGACCTGCGTCGGTTTAGGGTTTGGGAGCTTCTGATTGGACAGTTTATTTACGATCTCCCGTGTGACCACCCCTTAAATAGCTTCTTTTCCATGCTGACTAATGATCAATCAAAGTCAAAGCGGACGACCAGCCTCCGCGTCTATCAAAAAGTCTTTTTCTTTTCTTCCTAACGGCGTCTTGCTTGCTGCTGAGGCGTTGACGGGATACTTAGACATGCACTACTTCCTACGGAGCACGCTGTAATGGATTAAGGCGACGCTCACACCGCACCGGATACCTTGCAGGCAATTTCTTGGGACTCCTCTTGGGCGTCTTGGGTCTGGGGTCTTAGAGGACAGTGTGTTGATATGCAGTCTTATCAGTCTTGTGTTTTCTTGACTATCATAAATCTCATTCCATCTACCCGAAAAGACTCACGGCCCCGGAAGGGACACTATCTAATTGACAACGCCATGTTTGCTTCTCTGGGCACTCTTGTTTTCACTCCTGAGTGAACCACCAACTTGAGAGACGATTTCAGCCAAGAACGACGGATACCTAAAATATCCCCAGTACGGAGTACTCAATCCGAGACGCCCTTTCGTAACGAGTTGCCAGAATGCAGCCCCTGGTGCAATATGACCCTCGCATTACATTCACGGTGATACCCCATTATTTGTATTTAGTACTTCCCGCATGGAACTCCTTCCATTCATGAGCGCTCTTAGCATCATCACATATTTCTGGATCCTTCCAATGCTCGCCTGCCGGGTACGGAGACTTGTCAAATACCAAGCGGTAGTTATAGGGAGACATAGCACGCCACTTCATTCGGCCATCAGGGTCTTTATCCAGAGCGGGTATGAATTTCCCCTTCTCCAGGCGTACCATGTATTTCTTTGGTTCAAAGGCTTCCTCCAGAAGCCTACCATCCTTTACTGCCCCGAGGTGGGGATGCGGCATCTCTCGTGCCTCTTTAGGTCCGCGTTTCGTAAGTGTGATTTTTAACTCAAACTCGGACAGAAGCTGTGCGTCTGCGCTAGAGGTTTTTGCACCAACAACCTGCTTCAATACGCTAGGATCTGTAGCCTCCCACTTGATTCCCGTATGGATCCATATCTTAGCGTCATCACTAGCACATAATAGCTTAGGATACTTGGTCAGTCATGAACTTTTAGGGCTAATCCTAAAGAAAGGGGGACATGCTCACCGAGCCGGTGCCATTCTGCTTGAAGAGTATGTAATTGTTGGAGAAACTGTCCCGCCGCCAATTTTTACAAAGAAAGGCTCGTACGGTATCACCCATTTTGACTTCTTCTAGAAGTAATCGTCGATAGGCGGTGTGATAAGGTATGTTTGTTATAGCTATCAAATGTCAGAAGCTCGGGGGTGCTTATAAACAAAACAGCTACTTGTTAGTTTGGGCAAACCCCAAGAATTTATACCCCTTTAGCACCAGATAGTGATTGCATATGTACTTGGTTTGGCTATCGTATTTGACAACTTCAAAAATCGTGCTCACCCATCATATTTCACAAAACTCGGTTCTTTGCTGCACGTGATGGACGACACTACGTGACCCAGTAACCAGTCCATTCATCAGCATATGGCTGTTACTCCGGGAATTAAGTTATGTTCATACAGTGATCAGCTTCTAGTCAATGATTTGGTTGGTATTCAGCATTGGATAGTGACTGCTACGCCAGATATCTAGTGGGAGAATTTATTACAATCTATTGAGTTTGAGAAGAGTAGATAACGTAGACTCGACGTTCCGTGGTAATCGTACATCTGGCTGGTTTGAAAAGAAAACGACGGTACAATTCATAAAAGTTTGCTGAGCCAGTATCAGCAGCGAAGTGGAATTAACTTCTTCATGTTGGCAGGTATTGCGCTGTCTTTGCAAATCCAGCGCAGCTCTCCGCTATTCAAAAGGCGTGGGTACCCGAAAAGTACGGTAGATCCAGGCTGTGGTGGAATCAGGTTAATATCAGCAAGTATATCAGTTCCTTGGATAGAAGATGGGATCCAACTCGAGTCATACAGATATCTTATATCCAGGGGCATGGGCGCGAGCTTCAGATGCTAATTCCCCCAAATCTGCTAAATCAGAATGGAGGTGGGTTTGAGATTACGGTGACTTGCACCAAAAACCGCCGCGCGATGACCAGGATGCTGACCATTGACTGGATGAAGGATTCCCGTTGGAGGATGAATGCGAAGGGACAACCCTGATGATTCTGGCCCTGAGTAGTGACTTATCCTCGCTACTCATATCTTTTGCTAAGAAGGTGGTCGAGCTGGAGGTGAAAGGGGTGTAAATTCCGGGGTATCAAGATTCTGTTTTGTATTCACTGTTCCTCGCATATGCTTAAAGTCAAGAAAGAGGTATGAGGATTGACCACATTTTCAATCACCTGGGGTATAATAGACCTGGTCGATGCCTTTGAGTTGGGGGTGTAATTAACTAGTCATCAAGTCTGCCTGCAGCCAAAAGGGGCCACGCCAGTTAACTAACTACCTGTTAATTATCAAACAGCCGAATTGATCTTCAGCTTCAACTCCAGTATCTTCACTAGTTGGTATGGCTATTCAACGTTGAGGCTTATGGCCGGGTTCGATCTTTGTTCAACTGCCTGTTCGTGAGTTATGTCTTAAGGTCTTCACCAGTTAGTTATTTACCCACCATTATAATGATGTGTAAAGGCTGTGTCGGTGTAGGAAATTATAGAAGACGCAGTGAAGATTCCACCACGGAATCCTCACATGACCTGACTCTCTAGCTGTCCCCACGTCACTCACCAACCAGTTAATAAATGAACGGAGGGAGAATGACCGCTTCGCCATCACCCCTGAACGAAAGTACTATTGCTCCGGAGCCTCGTTCATCAAGGGAACCATCCATGTCCCACGGTGGGGGAGGGAGAACACCAGAAAGCGATGGTCATGGATGAGATGGAAGAATACGGAGTAAATTGGGGTGTCACCAAATGTGCTGACATAGATAGCCTTTGGACGCAATCTATGTGGCCTTCTTAGTGAGGTTTTTCAATAGGGGGTCATTTTATCGCCGCTCAAGACTTAGGACATAGCTGCCAGGCCTTCCTCCGCGTCCTCTGGCTGAGAGTCTTGAAGAACTGTCAAAACGGAAGCAGCAGCAGCGAATATGATTGGGACTAGTTCTAGTTATGCTAACTAGTTAGTCCTCAGGCTAGTTAGTCCTAAA
>NW_003456420.1:1004141-1005363 GCF_000151425.1 Trichophyton rubrum CBS 118892 | reverse complement strand
ACGAGTTTTCAAGGCTCTTCAACAAGACGCCCTGTGGGTGAATCGTTTGAACAACCTTGTTATGACGGTTTATCACTTCAACTTGGAAGACATGGATGATACCCAACAGGTCGCAAGTGCGGCGGAAATCCAGGGAACCCTAGAACAATATGTCCACCAAAGACAGCGCTACTACCAACGTCTGAGTGCCTTCGCAATCAGGTTTGAGGAAGACAACACAGGTGCAGAACAAGATCTTCCTAACTTTAAAAGTCTTGTTCGAGCGCTAGGCATCGATTCCGTCGAGGAGTGCGTTCTCTTAGCTAGTGATAGAACTCCCGGGTGGACTATTATGAGCAAGATCCGCGAACACCTTCTGGATGGACTACAGAAATGCCTCGACCCACAATTTGGTCGCTATTTAGTGATCATCCATTACTCAGGACATGGGGCCAACGGGCCACAACAAGGACTATGGTTTAATGCTAATCCTCAATCAAAGCCGTTCTTTACCTTCAACACACTTACAGAAGCTGTGTCGATACACTCTCAGCAATCCGACGTGTCTATGGACGCCGTATTTATTATAGACAGTTGCGAGGTAGGATCTGCGGGACTCACTGTTCGAGTAGATGGTACCTTCGAACTCCTAGCCGCCGTCCCTGAGCAGAAAACGGCGTTTGGTACCTCGGCCGGACAGAACCAAAAACGAACCTTCACTGCCAAGTTAGCTAATGCTGCAGCTATTGCTCAAGGCAAAGCACGATCAGTCGACTTCGCAGAGCTCCTTGACTCGGCTTACAGCCTCTCATCCGCGAAATTCCCCGTCCACAAGCTCCTGTCAGGTTCCGTGTCTATACGAGTCAAGTTTCCATGTCGGGCACACGCCAATTTACCGCAGCCACCAGCCCCCCTCCCACTGTCAATGAAGGTCCCTACTAAGGTCCTTTTCTCTTGTCACTTCCTAGAAGACCCTGCCTCGGAAGCAACAAAAAAACTGCGTTCCTGGATAGAGCTCCTTGACCCAGATATCGGATTACAAGTAACCGGCGTATTCCAGACAGAATCCACCGTACTGATACTCCTGGCGCCATACACGGTCTTCTGTACGATTCGGACTCTTCCCGGCATCACCTTAATCGCCGGGAGAGCGTCGACCCCACAGACCCCAGCCACCACCACCGAAGAATCCGTCCTCACATCGACCCCACGGCAGCCAGACCGTCAAGAGAACAAGCCCCCG
>NW_003456420.1:1002256-1003674 GCF_000151425.1 Trichophyton rubrum CBS 118892 | reverse complement strand
CAGCCACACGTCGCTGGAGATCGTCGTTAAGAGCTTTTGTTGACCCTTTTTTATCCCATATTAATCCAACGCAACTGTTCAAGTTCTGGGCGAATCTGAAGGAATCATGTTTATTTTAGTCTTAAGTTGACAATTAACTAGTTCCTGCATATTTTACTGGATTTTAGGGCAAGCTTTTTAACATGGTGGATATATTATCGGAGAGAGACTAGTCAAGGTCGGAAAAGAACTTGTAATTGAAGGACTCGCTGGCGTCGTTGAAGCGCCTCTGTCTGTCCATCTCATGCACCAGCTGCAGATCTTCGGCTTTGAGCTCAAAGTCAGCCTGGAAGTTGTCCTTGATGCGCTGCTCCGTCTTTGACTTGACCAGCACCGAGTGACCTTCATTGATACCCCATGCTACCCAGCCCGTTAGTTGATCAACTCCATTTAATTGAAAGTGCGTCAGATCACCACTTACCAAGAGCAACTTGAGCAGGGGACTTGTTGTACTTCTTGCCAATGGCCGTGAGGGCAGGGGCCTCGAGCAACTTGCCGTCCTGCTTGTATGTCTCGTTCTGATTACCTAGAGACGAGTAGTGTGTGATGTGGATACCCTTGGTCTTCAGGAAGGTGACAAAAGACGGCTGCTGGAGCCAAGGGTGCAGCTCGAGCTGGTGGACGGCTGGCACGATGCTGGTGTTTTCAAGCAGCCTCTCGGTCTCTGCCTTGGAGAAGTTGGATATACCAATGGCTTTGGTCTTACCGGCCATGGCCAACTTCTCCATCGCCTTGTAGGTCTGTGGACATCAGGTATTAATAATTTTACGAATTCACGGACAAATGAATGAGGTACAAGGACGTACGTCTACATAGTCGATATCGACCACCTTCATCTTGCCGGAGCTGTCTTTGGGGAAGGCCTCGTCTCCTGGTGCAAAGGCGACGGGCCAGTGCATCAGATATAGATCGAGATAGCTGATGCCGAGGTTCTTCAAGCTGTCGTCAAGTGCCTTCTCGACGTCTTCAGGCTTGTGCTTGTTGTTCCACAGCTTGCTGGTGATGAAAAGCTCTTCTCGGGGGATGCCGGACTTCTTGATGGCTTTGCCAACTGCAGCCTCTGTGCCATATCTACCATTGATATCAGGTATTAGCTATCAATTACTCTGCTCTTCTCGATGAAGGGGAAGAATAACACACATGGCAGCGGTGTCTATATGACGGTATCCTGCCTGCAGTGCGGCCAGGACGGCCCCCTCCTGCGCTTGTTCATCCTGCCAGGTCCCAAATCCGATGGCTGGGATCTCGGCGCCTGTGTTCAGCTTGAATTTAGTATTGCGAGGAGGCATGATGGCGGTAACTTCACTCAACAACAGTACCGTTCAAATAATTAGATGTGACGACCGGTGATTGATCGAGTCGACATCTCTTCCATCGAC
>NW_003456420.1:987472-997498 GCF_000151425.1 Trichophyton rubrum CBS 118892 | reverse complement strand
GCAGCCAGCATTGCCGGAGCTGCTGGTCTTCTTGGTCTCGCCGTCGCCTTGTAAATAGGCTTTTCGCTTCTTGTTTCCTCTTTTTTTTTTTTTTTTCTTCATATATAAATTTACTTTTCAAGACCGAGTTTTGGCTTCTGGAGTTGGTCGTCCAGCCTGTTGTATTATAAGTTGGGATGCCTGGCATGTCTTCTAATATGAATATACCACCTTTTCACTTCGTCACGTATATATCGTTTCTCCATCTTCTTCCCCATGATTTTCCCCTTCCCCCTGCGCTATAATTCCCCCCTTTATATGCATGTTCTTCATGCCAAGACAAGGAATTTTTTCCGGTCAGGGGTATCACGTGAACTGCGCTTTCTGCCTTTCCCGCGCGCCGAAGAGTGCAAAGCCGCCCACAAATAAAAACCGGCAAAGTTTTTGTTTCTTCGTTTTTCTTCTTCGTCAACATCAACATCAGCGCAGCAACAGCAACTGCTGATCATTTCTTTTCATTTCTCTTACAAGGCCGATTGGCTTGTTTCGAGGTTAATGATGGGTAAGCCGTTCTATGCTCCTTTGCATGCACTGTTCTCCCGTGCAGGCTTTACCCTGATGAACAAAAATTTCCTCTTGAACAATCCAAATCCGACAATTCATGACGGATACACTTGGTGTCCATCCTCTGATACAAGTTGTCATGGGAGATGTGCTTGCACTCTATCGTACTGCAATTGAGTGCTAACATGTCGTCCTTAGAGCTTTTGCTACCGTCTTACCTTGGAATCCATGCTATTCAATGGATTATTCAAAAGGTGTGTATTAACTGATTACTTCTTGCTACTTCCCGCGCAACACCCCCCTTTATGATGACACTATGACATGCAAAGGCATTCCTCAAGCTTAACCAATAATGTGGAATTTTGTCAGCTTCTAAGTTTCAGCCTTGTCTGATTTTACTCACCTTTATACATACATCTACTTCGATTCTTCAGTCAATCAGTTTCTAACAAGTCTCGAATAGGTACGCTATTCACACATCTACACATGCCCCAAAAAACAATACACCTTGCATGAGGAACATTTGAACGAACGGGCGGACAGATCGCGTCTTTTCATCGCTATCCACTACAACAGGACGTACAAACCTGTTGGGTAGTTGATGGTTAGATTGCTTGTTGAGATTTCGTCACCTGACTATATGCTACACACCTGCTTAATACCATCTTCTCCTGTCACTGCGGCAGTTCAATGGCTGGAAATGAATGCTAACGTCGTTGCCGTTGATCAGGTATATATATATATCTTTTTCTGTTTCATTAGTTGCGTTACTGGATACATCTCTTCCATGATGAACATTATTCACACTGTTTGATATGTGCATTAAACCGCCAGAGGTGAAACTTCTTACACTGAAAATTCTGATTTAATGAGGTATGTCTGCCATAACTTGCGCTCGAGGTATACTTGCAGTGACGCTGACTGATGGGCGGGAAGCCTGATGATAGATGACTCCATTTTGTCTTTTCCAAGCATATATTTCTTGATCATGACGGTGTCGACAAGTACTAATGTGACCTTGTGGGATAGGTTTGATATCACATCGTAGACGTATACTGTATTTCACACAGGTTAGTCTTCTTTTTGCAGTCCGCCTCCCATCCCACACTTGACATTTGCCTGATGAAACAATGATTTTTCGCTGTGTTCTTTCCGAGTCTTACTTTGACGATAACACATCACCTTGGAGACCTGACCCTTGCACGAAACACCGCTTTAAACCATCCATTGACTCTTCGGTGTTCACTGCTAACTAGGGTATACTAGACATCATACTCGACACAATAGATAGTTAATAGCATTCAATATGACTACCTCTTTTTACTTGCACAAATATTAAAAAGCTTCCACTCTCGTCTACTCAACGTACTTCCCGTTCTTCCTATGCCAGTCTTCCAAGCTATCTCCATACGTCTTATGCACGACCTTCTTCCCCTCCGGCCACCGCGCCCACTTCGGCTTGGAGTCAGCTAGTATGCACACCATCTCCTCTGGGTCAGGCAGCTCTGTATCAATGGCCGACGCAAACGGATGGATCAGCTCCGGCCAGCTCTTATCATATACCCAGAGCATGGTGCTGCAGTTTGAGCAGAAGCTTCGTTCGGAGCTGCACTTTTCCTCCGTCGGCTTGCCTCTGTCTTTGATGGCGTTGTATTTTCTATCGTCGTTAGCAGTAAGCCTTTAATATAGTGAGGGAGAGTGATATACTTGATTAGGTCTTTCCCCTTGGCGATGTTGAGAGAGCTGCTGATGCCGCCCAGGTTGACGCTGCCCATGTATCCGCCTACTTTGCGACAAATGCTGCATGCACACAGCTGGTATGGGACAGGCGTGTTGGAGTCGAGGGAGAACTCGACGCCGCCGCATTGGCAGCTTCCTTCAAGTTTCCTTCATCAATGCTCAGTTAGTATGTATCTTTGTATCCTTGTATTGTTGATAGGAGAGCTGCTGTACGAACATTGGCATCTTGGTTGGTCTGCGGGTAGAAGTAGATGTGTGTTGCTGGTATCTTGTTAGTGTCGAGTAGAGTAAACTGTTGACTGAGCGAGCAGGAGAGCAGTGACTCTTTATATGCCTGTTCAAGCACCTCAGAGACAAGGATACATTCATCTACGGCTATATTTCTTTTCCATGTTAATCATGCCGTCTCTTCTACTCTGTCCATCCTATTCTCGCCTCATGTTTGCTCCAGACGTCATTTTTGCATGGTTTGGCCTGTTTGCATCGATGGTCAGCTTTGCGTTGTTTGCACCGTTTGCACCTGTCTTTCTTCCCGTCGAGAAGAAGAAGAAGCGAAGTCGAAGTCGAAGCCATCCCAGCGAAACAGCCAGACGAAAGGAGACGTTTGGATCCGCCAGTTGAGCAATAAGAGAGTGTCAAGATGAGTTTCGGAAGCCCTGGCGGCCGCGCAGTTAACATCAAGCCTACTCCGTGCGTCACCCAATTCTGACCTGACCGTTTGATTCTAACTGCAATTCGACTAACTGATGCCGAGGGCTCAAACAGACCGGAGCGAGGCAGCTTCCCACTCGACCACGACGGTAGATCTCCTTACTCCATATACTGATTGGCATTGCATTGATTACGGGGCTGTTACTGACCGCGGCGCAGGAGAATGCAAGTCGATAATAGCAGGGTACTTGCAATGTCTGAAGTCAGCGCGCGGCGTCAACGATGAAGCTTGTCGAAAACTCGCAAAGAGCTATCTAAGCTGCCGAATGGAGAAGTGCGTATCTACCTACTACACTTTCTAGATATACGTCGATTGTGGTGCTGGTGGACTGACGGGGACAGGAACCTGATGGCGCCGGACGAATTCAAGAATCTCGGGCTGGTATTTGACGACGACAAGCCGGGAGAGACCAAGACGAGCAACGCGCAGACAGAACCGGACAAACCGCCGTTAAGCAGTAAGAAGTGATTGGTGAAAGGGGGGGAGAGCTGGCGAGAACAGCCATTGGTTAGGCGTTGGATGTGTGATACGACTGCATATGTATTAATTAGTTAAGGCACGCACTGCATTGCGGCTGATGCATCAGCTAGTTACCTAGCTGCTGCCAGCTAGCTACTACGACTACAGCTACGACTTCGGCGTTTGGATTTACAGTACTGTATATATACGAAAGAGACTCCCACTTCTATCAAGTTCAAAGCGTACGGAATAAACGTTCAAGTCCAGGCCAAGCTCAAGCTCAACCTTAGTCAATTAAGTTAAATATACCCCGGATAAGAAGAAGCTAAGTTAATAGCCATGCGGTACCGGCGACGAGTGTACATCCCACCGACCACCATCAGCATCGCCGACTCGATGTCGTCCGTCATCCGGCCGCCAGACCCATGCCTGATCGCGATTGCGCTGGTGGTTCGATCTCGCGCCGGCCCGCGGTTCGTCTACCACTACCCTCCCAACCCGACGCTCGCCGAGTCCCCCTCCACCTCCCCGAATAAATACGACGGCCAGCAGCAGCCCAAGGACGAGCAGGAGCATGAACAGGCTGATCTGGACCAGGAGGTCAAGGGGACTGATTCGGGAGCATCGGTGGACGAGGAAGGGGTGACGTCGGAGGAGGAGGAGTCGAGCGTTGTTGATCGAGGAGAGCGGGAGAAGGAGAGAGACCGCCGCTCGCCGAGTCGGCAGCACTCGCAGCACTCGCAGCAGTCACAGTCACAGTCACAGTCGCATGTGAGGAAGAAAGTAGCTATACAGGGCCAGGGAGCTCCGGGCGAAGAAGGGGCGGAAGAGAAGAAAGGCGAAGGGAGCAGTTTACAGGCGGATTCGTTCCTGGGGCTGGGCTACGGGGTGTGGGAGAAGTTGCTTTCGCCGTCGCCTGCGTGGCACAAGCGGCGGTTTGAAGTTGGCGTGAACGACCTGACGTTTGTGGGCTGGCCTGTATTTGTGCGCAAGGACGGGACATGGCGGAAGCGCAGGAAGAAGCGGAAGAGCGAGAAGAAGACGAAGCGAGAGGAAGACGAGAAGGAGAAGGAGAAAGTGAAGAAGAGCGCTGGCGTGTCTGGTCTTGGAGCCGGGCTGGTAGGAGGAGATGCAAATATACCCCTGACAGACACCGAGGATGGCGAGGACGGAGGTGACGAACGGGAGGAAGATGGAGAAGAAGAAGAAGAAGAAGACGGGGAGGACTGCTCTGATGACGAACAGCTTACGATCAAGGACGGGATGACGATGTTCAATGTGGTGTTTGTGCTGAACCCGCCGGCACTGGAGTACAATGTGCGGGTGCGAGAGATGTACGACAATGTGGTGAAGAAGTTCGGCAAGGCGCTGAAGAGCGAGCAGGCGCGGGCAAATTACGTCTGGAAAGAAGCCCAGAACATCCTGCGCATCAAAGAGAAGTGTCGCGAGGAGAGTACGTCTTCTCTACAATACAACAGTCCTAAGTTTTTATGCTAATAAATGGTGGTAGGAACCTCGCTGTCCGGGCTGTATACCGCGCTGTCCGCCAAATCCAGTCTGGCCCAGGCCATGGAGACATTATACACCAACATCAGCGCCTCCAAGATCGCGTCTGTCAGCCTGGGCCCGCAGACCAGCATGTCGATGCAGATACCACCGATGACATCAACGCCCCATCTCCCGTCGCCCAACGAACCAGGCTACCCGGGTCTCTGGCTGACGACCGCCGACAGCGTCTCCTCGACCGACGAGACAGCCCACATGACCAACCCAGGCCAGTCGCAGGTAATGCTAGCCAAACACTTTGCCCTGTTGCTGCTCAGCGACGAGACAAGTATCCTCAAGGACATCGAGGCGTCGAAAAGCACCATCGGCCCCCCCTTAGCACACTACATCCGCTCCAGCAAGCCTACCAAGTCATTTGCACAGATCTCAGCACGCTCGCACATCCCGCTGGCCGATATCCAGATTCTAGCCAGCCATCTGGTGTACTGGCGGCGGGCACGAGCTATCCCACCGCTGAACAAGAAGGATGTGTATATTGTCTCGCCGAACGCGGATATGAGTAAGTTGGGCGTGGCGAGCGCGGCGTATGAAGGGATGTTTCCTACCCTGCCTAGCCTGCCGAAGATGCTGTCTGCTCTGAGCGCGGGCAGCCCCAGGCCGTATTTCAGTTATATCCCGAGCAAGGACCACAAGGAGGCGTATTATGATATTCTGGCGTGGTTGGTGCGAGGCGGGTGGGTGACGCAGTTACGGACGTTTGGGTGGGTGAAGGTGAGTCCGGAGGTGAAGATGGCGGTCCAAAACCAGCCCGTCAATGGACATCAAGGCCATCAAGATGAAGATGAAGAAGAAGGTCTAGCTACCCCTGTGCCTGTGTCTAGGCCTACGACTAAAACATCGATATCAACGTCTACGGCGTCTCTGATCCTGCGGCCTCACCGGGCCTCACCCCTCGAGTCCCGCTGGCTCGACCACATCCATAAATCGTTCCCCTTAGCACAAGAAGAAGAAGAAGATGACGATGAAGAAGAAAGCGAAGAGAAAGAGGAGGAAGAAGAAGAAGATGTGTATGCTGCCCTGCGACGCCACTGGCCGATGCTGACACGCTACTTTACCGGCCTGGATGCCCTGCAGAAGATCAGTGTGCGAGAAGGCCTGCCGCACCGACTGGTCTGGCGGATGCTGAACCTGCTGGACGTGAATTCCGGTGTCCTTGGGGGAGGAGGAGGAGCTGCAGGAGAGGCCGACGGGGTGTGGGATGAGCGGGAAAAGGTGCTTGTTACTGTCCGGCATTGGTAAGACTGACTACTAACTATGGCTGTCTGGACCATGGCTGTGATGTAACTATGGAGTGTATGTATGTATGATACCAATGGTAATGTCTCGAGTCTGGGTTCGTATTCCTGTGGTTTTGATATCAAAGTGACCTCAGTGGCCATCGCAGTCTTTGCTGTCTCCATCTCTTATTCTTCTTCTTCTTCTTCTTATAATCATCAGCAGTTCCAGGTTTAGCCGTGGTCACGTGGAGGAGAAGCGAGAGAAGAAGAAGAAGAAGAAGAGAAGAAGAAGAGAGATAGTGGACAGAGAGAGAGAGAGAGAAGACAGTAAAAGACAGTAAGACAGTAAGAGAGAGACAGTAGACAGCCGGTGTAAGTGGAAGCATTGGTGAGAGACAGAGAGAGGGCAAGCAGTAGGAGAGTAAGTAGGAGAGTCTCTACTCTTACTAGTTATTGCTGTGTCTCTCGGTCCTCGGCAGGAGGAGAGAAGGAGAGAGAGAGAGAGAGAGAGAGAGAGAGAAAGAAGAGACACCTCGACTTCATCTCTAGATCTCAATCACTATCTTAATCATCTTCTCAATCATCACCTTCACCTTCATCAATTACTATCTCCATCGTCATCTTCTCTGCCAGCCGAAGAAGCCGGCCAGGTTTTGCCCTAGCTTTAGCTCACCTCAAACTCCTCGCCTTACACTAAATCACTTACTCTCAGCTTCTCTTCTTCTCCTCTCTGTCTCTTACTATCTTCTCTTTTATCTTCTGTCTCTTCTCTCTGTCTATTAATCTACTGTCAGTCTACTGTCAGTCTATCCAAAGTCCTCCTCGGCCATCTTCCCATCCTCGTCTCTCACGTGGTAAGTTCTTCTTCTGCTGCTTCTGATTCTCCGCACTAAAACTTCTTCAGCAGCTTTTTTTTTTTTTTTTTTTTCTTCCTTTTTTTCCCTCTTGACTTTCTCTCTCTCTCTTCCTTTTCTTCCCTTTTTCTTCCCTCTCGCACTTTTTCTTCAACCGCCGCACAACAAATCCAACTCCCAGCATCTTCGCCCATCCTCACCCTCCTCGACAGGCGTCAAGGCTTGCACGTCGCTGTCCTCGTCTTGTTGCTCTCGCCTGGCTTGCGTCCTGCCTGAGCTCGCCGTCAGTGGGCAATTGGCCTCGCGAAGGTACTTTTTTTTTTTTTTTTTTCCTTTTCTCCTGCTGCTCTTCTGTGACCTGGCCTGGATGAGGGGTTGAAGAAGGACAACAAGAGAAGAGATCAGGAAGAGAGAGAGACTATAGCAGAGTATAAGAAAAGAAAGAGATACAAGAGAGAGATATAAGAGACTGACTTGTACAGGCGTTGCCGCTGCAGTCGTTCTTTTCCTTGCCGTGTCGATCTCGCTGGTCCTCTGCGTCGCTACCTATTTATCATCTCTCTCTCTCTCTCGCGGACGGACGACACCGACGCCCTTCTCGTCCTACTTACTTACTCACCAGACGACCAGAGACGGATCTGCTGCTTGTCTGCTGAACGGCCCAAGAATAAAAAAACAAGGTACGACCTGGGTGCGACTCTCGACTCTCTGCCCTCTCGCTGCCGACACGGACGGGACGGAGGGACATCGGATGTCGTCTCTCACTCAGACACACACAAACACATTGATATAAATACTTCTTCAGCGACTCTTTCTGATTCTCTACCTTCTAGCCAGGTAAAAGGCGGGGACTGACTCTGCTTGGTGGTGGTTGACTCCGACCTCCTCTCGTTGCCGTTAGTGGCAGACCTCAAACCACGTCTTGTCCTTCTTCTACGACAAGCCATAAAAAGGGAACATTGATGTTCATGGCAGCCTCTTCGGTCTCTGCCAAAAAGTCCACTCCAGAGATGCCTGTCTTTTCATACGCCCAGGCTGCAAAGGGCCTTGCCTCTGACTCCAACAGCAAGCAGACTCCCACGCCTCCCAGTGTGGAGGAAACTGGCACTACCACTGCCAGTACTAGTACTACGACCATGGTGGATGGAGATGATGCTGGAAAGGCCGTTTCGGCTTCTCCCTCGCTAGGACTGTCGGCTTCGACCGCCTCGACCCTGGTCAAGGAAGACGACCTCTCCACCACCACCCCCAACGGCACCACCACCGCCACCGCCTCAGAGTCAGAGTGGGAGAAGCAGTCCCAGGCTTCCACCGCCGCTGACAACAAGGAGAAGTCGGCTGGCTCGTCTTCGTCAACGGCTCCCCTTGCAGACGATGAGAAGCCCAAGTCAGAGGCCAGCTGGGAGAACACCACCAATACTCAAAAGGAGCACAAGGAACAGCAAAAGGAGCAAAAAGAGCAAAAAGAGCTCAAGGCTGCTCCACCGCCGGCAGTCAACATCTGGCAGCAACGACAGGAGGCCCTGGAGGCCAAGGCAAAGGCCAACGCCCTGAAACCTGCTGCCACCACGACGGCCACTACTACCGCTAGTACTACTACTCCTCCCACTACGACTACCAAGAACACCTCTACTCAGACCCCGTCCGGCGACGTCAGGTCTGAACACTACAAGGGCGGCAGCAGAAAGAAGGCTGATCCCGCAACCTCAGAGAAAAAGAAAGCTACCGACGGTATGTCTCATCTTCCATTTCTTTTACTGATTACACCCTTTACTGACAAATGTATAGGATCGAGGAAAAGTGCTCGGCCGGCTAGACAGGACGCTGAATCCCTCCCTCCAGTCAACGACGCCTCCTCCTGGCCAACCCCACAGACTGCTCAGGGTGAAGACCTGCGCAAGGCCCAGGATCAAGCTGACAAGCCTGAACGGCCCGAAAAGGAGAAGCCTGCTGGCTCCAGAGCCCACGGCAAGGAGAAATGGATGCCCGTCCCATACGTGCCCACGGCCGTCTTCAACACTCCCTTGCCACCTGCTGCCAGGAGAGGCGGCCGCAGTGGTGGTCCCAGAGGCGGCGCGCGTGAAGGTGGCTCCAGAGGCGGTGCCCATGCCGGTGGTGATAGAGCTACTACCACTACTTCGACCTCGAAGCCTTCCTCGGCCGGAGAGCGCGAGAAAGGGGATGCCACAGAGTCTGCTCAAAAGTCTACCACTGCCGCTGATGCAAGCCTGAAAAACGGCGATGTTGCTGCTCCAGCTGAGGCGACCAAGGACAACAGGCCAGTACAGAACAGCATCAACACCGCTGCTACCACTTCTTCCGATCCTACCTCGTCTTCTCAGTCCCCTACTCGTCCTCACCAGTCCAAGTCCTACCACAAGTCCCACGAGGACAGCTCTTCCTCGTACAAGAACGCCCATGCAGACCAGCACGCCTCCAGACAGGCCAATTCCGACTCTCATGCCGGCGGCCACTCCAGATACGCCAACCACGACAGGCGGTTCGACATGGGTGCTCGCTCCGGCGAGTTCTTCAAGGACTACCAGCCCAGAGGAGACAGAGACTTCTCCAAGGACCGCGAGTACTCCCGCGAATACACCCGTGAATCCCGCTCCGAGCGAGGAGGCCGTGGTGGCTACCGCGGCGGTCGAGGCGGCCACTCCAACTACAACAACACCAACAACACTACCTCTACCACCCAAACCTCCTCGGCTTCTGCTTCTTCATCCTACCACTCCGCTCCAATCCCACAGCATCCTTTCCCTTCTTCCAAAACATACAACAACTTCTCCGACCGCCACCGCATCCAGCCCTCTGCCAATGGCACCCAGCAACAGCAGCAACAGCAACAGCCACACTCCTCCACCACTACAAACAACCGTCTGAACATGCGGTCCCCCTCAATGCCTAACCCAGGCATCTTCCCGGCCCCCTA
>NW_003456420.1:983860-987034 GCF_000151425.1 Trichophyton rubrum CBS 118892 | reverse complement strand
GAGGAGTGGCTCAGTGGGTGCTCAGCATGGATGAGCGGGATCCCTCCGCCAGAAACGAGGGGCCTTCATCTGCAACAGCGCAGGAGTATATTCCGCAGCATCAACAGGCGCATATGAATGGACATGCTCATGCTCATGCTCATGCTCACGTCCATGGGAAAGGAACATACGTTAATACAAACTATGTACCTGCTGACAACAGCTATTCGGCGGACGAGCCTAAACGGTCTGCCAAACTCTCATCCGCCGCACCAGAGTTCTCCCCTCTCTCCGCGAATGGTCATACCCCTTCGTTTGAGCAGGGCACTAGCGCCCCCGTAGACGCCCAGGGCCAGGGCCAGGGCCAGGTCCAGCGCGCGGATGGCAGCAATTTCGTTGCAGTGGTACGTCGCTCCTCGCTTAATCTCCCCTCTTTCTTCCTTCTTTGTTAACTGACGCCATGAAGCAGAACGTCGGTCAATAATCGCGCTGCACAGTGCGCATATTGTCATCTCACCCCATTCCGTTTCATCACTTCGAATGAAAGGACTAAAAGATAAAAAAATTATTACCAATGATACCCCACTACACCTCGACGCACACAGCATATCGTATGGTATGCGAGATAATCACGACCAAACAAGAATTCAGAAAGAAAAATATGAGCTCTACGCTCGTCCACCCACTCACTCGCTTTTGGTTTATAAAATTGAAATGATCAAGGCACGCGCCAACCAACCATCCAGCAGAACGAGACAAGCAACCTCTTGCTCCTGCCCCGTCTCGCCTTACAGATTGATATGAATGTACAATGAAGAAAAATCAAAAAACGATTACTTGATTGAATTGAATTGACCAGCCTCGGAAACAGAGACCGCTGGACTTCAACCCGCTGAGACTTAAAAAAAAAAAAAAGAAATACCGAAAGACTCCCTTTGAATGTTATGCGTTGTGCGATTTTCTACCTAACTTTTCCTTGCAATTGCTGTGTTCTCTCGGCTCGGTTCGGTTCTCGGCCCAGTCAGTCAGTCAGTCAGTCGGCCGGTCGGTCGGTCCGTCCGTCCGTCCAAAGAAAGCTCCCTAGAGCACTCTGGCCCACCCACAGGGCGATGGTAACGGCCAAACGGTCGGAGGCAAACACGTTTTCGGGACGAATCGGATGACTTGAATGCGCTATTAAATGATCTGATCCATGCATGATGTCCTCCTCCCGTCCGGATCCAACTGTCGGGTCTGCCCTTCGATCAAAAAAACCAATCGACCAAAAAAAACAACACTAAAAAGCCATTGAGATACCTTATTCTTTTTCTGTCCTTTCTTTCTAGGGAGTCGTTTAAAAAACACTTTAACCTTGCTTTGAGTGCTTGCTTTGATTTGAATGTCTTGTATATTTTTCTCCTCCTTTTCTACGGCTGGACGGCCCCAGTTCGGATTTCATTTTCATTTCAACTTCTTCGACCCGTCTCGCCTGGCAAGATCAAGGCCATACCATACCATGCCAGGCCAGGCCAGGACAGGACAGGACAGGACAGGCCAGATCCGCCCTTTTGAACTTGATTTTACTTACCTATTTATTCCATGCGTGTTACTGCTCTGTTTACTTGTTCGTCTTTTCTCACCATCTAAATCTGCATGCGGCGTTCAGGATCTTTTACTTCGGTCTAAATTTATGCTTTATTTCTCTTCTTACCTTTCTTATCTTCGAAAATGCCCGGTCCCGGTGCCGTGGCCGCTACCGTTGTCCTGCGCCATGCGTTCAAACTGACTCAAAAATCAAAAAGCGACATCCGTCAACGAACGACCATCTCCTTTTTTTCCCCCTTTTCTAGAATTTATCATTCATATTGATTGCCCTTTCTTCTACCTGCGCTTTTCTTTAATGCAAGAGTTCGTTTTACCGTGAGTAAGTAAGGACCTTTCTTCCACCCGTCCTACTTACTGCTCTTCCTCCTCTTCTCTGCTCGCTGTATGCTCTCGTCCATGTCTAGATTACCTACCTTACCTATATCCATCCTTCCGCTCTACTGTTGCCTCTTAGATAGCCAGATCAGCTCAGCTCAACCCACGCCAGCACGCGGAACATGTAACACCACGCAATAAAAGTCCATAACCTGCAACCCACATCCAGTATCTATCTATCTATCTATCAAGATCTATTATAGTGAAGAGATAAAAAAAAAGGCAAAAAGTAATGACTAGACTGGGGTTCGATCCCAGGACCTTATCGGCACCTTCGAGGCGGAGGAAAAGATCCTCCGGCTTCTTGTGAGCGATACGTGATAACCAACTACACCATCCAGCCATGCGGTTGGTCAGAGAGCGCCAGAGCAGCTGATACAGCTAGACCACTCGCACTCATCAATATAGCATTGGACTGGATTTGGTAGATGGGACGCTGATTTGATAGATATTGGTAGTGAGTGATAGTTACATCGTAGGCATGGCCAGCTCAGCCGAGTGTAATATGTAATGCAATGCGGTGCTAGGACACGATAACGGCACACTCGCCTCCCACAGCATAGACAGCACAGCAACGATATCCATCTGCCCAGTGAAGCACAAGGCTGCTGGCTGCCTGGCTGTGACTCATTGCCGCATCATACGTATGCTATGATACACCCTTGTCCTTGTAGCGGCGGAGCTGAAGCCGGAGATGAGCTGGTCGAGCTTCCTCCCAGGCACAACAGCATCGAGCCCAGCATGCAGCGTGCAACACGCAACGCCTGCGGTGTTCGACTGCTGGCCCGGTTAGCCATTGACATCCGAACCAGGCCAGTCACTCGCCTTGACCCACGGTAAAAAAAAAAAAAAATGCATCCAGCGTCGTAGCCTTCACCCACGCCGCTTGGTGTCTCTCTCAGATGACTCCGGCCCAGACCCGCGCAGCGCATCCGTAACCAGCCCGCGCAACTCGCGCTGTCCCTCCTCGCTATGAAAGTCGCCGCGTGAAGCAAGTTCCTCTATGCGCGCCCGCAGCGCAGCATCAACCACCACCCCATCACCCTCCTTTACTTCCGTTGTGCCAAACGACACCTTCACGTTCGGCGGTAGCTCACCCTTCGCTTCACCCAGTATATCGTTCAAGTACGCTGCGACAAGCGGGAATGAGCCGTCGTTGGTAATTGCCTGTGCGGCCGTGAGGCCCTCGTCGTTGGTCTTGGACTTGTTGATCCCCGCCTCTTCGACCAGATAGCG
>NW_003456420.1:978016-983507 GCF_000151425.1 Trichophyton rubrum CBS 118892 | reverse complement strand
ACTTGACTGACTCGATGGCAGTTGTTGAGTCAAGCTGATGACTCTTGTGGCGCTGGCCTAGCGTAGCGTAGCGTAGCGGTGCGGTGGTGGTTGGAGTTGATCGTTGAGATTGATTCATAGTGGAGTCTTTGAGTCTGCATCGAGAAAATTATATCGAAGGCTTTACTTACTCTGACTCAAAGTAAACACACACGAGCAAACCACACTCCCAACCGCCCTATTTAATGCGCATCCTGGGCTGCTGCAGGTCTCTATGGCAAAGGAAGAGTAGCTACAGCGTCCTCGTCCTGCCCACTGCCTTTCCGCCTGCTCTTTGTCGTCCGTTTTCCGGCGTGCCACTCCCTCCGCCCGCTGCCATGGCGCATCAAGACGCCCACGAAGTCCTCCAGCTCGTGCAGAGACTCGAGGCAGCGCAGAAGAAACAAGTCAAGCGCGCGTTCACCTGCAAGAAGTCGACCTTTGAAGTCGCGGGGTCAGACATCACCGTTGATTCGTGGCGGTTCCAGGACTGGGACTACAAGAACCGCGGGCTGCCTACCTATGCGCGAGGCCTCTTCACCACCACCAACCGTGCGGGAAAGCCAGAGATTGCAGTCAGGGGTTACGACAAGTTCTTTAACATCGAGGAAGTCAACTTGACGCGCTGGAGGAATATCGAGGTTAATACCCGGGGACCCTACGAGTTGAGCGTCAAGGAGAATGGCTGCATCATCTTCATATCCGGCCTGGAGGACGGCACGCTGCTGGTCTGCAGCAAGCATTCTACGGGCTCGCGGCAGGATATGGAGATGAGCCATGCTGAAGTCGGTCGGGCCTGGGTCAGGAAGCATGTCGAGTCCGTGGGCAAGACGGAGCGGGATCTTGCTAGAGAACTACGCAGCATGAATGCCACTGCTGTAGGAGAGCTGTGTGACGACAGCTTCGAAGAGCATGTCCTGGCCTACTCGGAGGAAGAATCGGGTATCTACCTGCACGGCATCAACTATAACCTGCCTGAATTCGCTACCGTCAGGAGCCCGGACGTGCACCGCTTTGCAGACGCTTGGGGGTTCAAAAAGGCCCAGTTCCTCGTCAAAGACGACATTGAATCTGTCCGGACATTCCTTGAGGGATGTGCGGAGACGGGCTCCTGGGACGGTAGAGACACGGAAGGCTTCGTGATCCGCTGCCAGATGCGGGAGTCCAGCTCCCTGCCTTACCATGACTGGTTCTTCAAATACAAGTTTGAAGAACCCTACCTGATGTACCGTCAATGGCGAGAGGCAACCAAGAAGCTGATCTCAGGCAAACTGCCCACCATCAAGAAACACGTCAAGATCACAGAGGAGTATCTAAAGTATGCTAGAAAGCAGCTTGCAAAGGACCCAAAGCTAGCTAAGCTATACAACCAGAACCACGGCATCATCGCCATGCGTGATGGCTTCCTCAAGGAGCGAGGCCTCAAGGGCTCAGAGATTATAGCCATGGAGGCAGCTGAAGGTGGTGAGCTCGATGCTCCCCAGGACAAAGACTTTGTGCTTGTCCCCGTTGCCTCCATCGGCTGCGGCAAGACCACCTTGGCCGTTGCTCTCGTCAAGCTATTTGGCTGGGGCCATTTCCAAAACGACAATGTCGAAGGCAAAGGGAACAGACCTAAGCGGTTCGTTCAAGGGTTGGTTAACGAGCTGATGAACCATAGCTGCGTGATAGCGGACCGGAACAACCACCAGAGGCGTGAGAGGGAGCAGATCTTCACGGACATGCAGACTCTCGTGCCCAACGCCCACTTCATTGCGCTTCACTGGGTGCATGAGCCCAAGGGTGCATTGCTAGATGATATCCGACGGGTCACGCAGCAGCGAGTCCTCGACCGTGGGGATAACCACCAGACCATCCGCGCCGGAAGCAAGAGTGAAAGCGAGATATTGCAGATCATGGAGGGCTTCCTGCGTCGATTCGAAGGTGTCGATACTGCTCGTCAGCCAGACAGCCATTTCGAGGGAGTCATTGATCTAGACGTTGCCGCTTCCTCGAGAGAGAATCTAGAGACTATTGTAGACTACTTTTACGCCAATTATCCTAAGCTCATGAAACGGGATAAACCAGACGCCGCGGAGCTTGATGCAGCCATAAAAGAGGCCATGGAGGGATACACAGTTGATATCAAACATGATCTCAACTTCAAGTCCAAAAACCAGCCTCAGAAGCCGCAGCAGCAGCAACAGCAACAACAGCAACAAAACCAGAAGAATCAAAAACCCCAAACACTCGACCAGCTGGTCAAGAAAATCGAATACTTCAACATTTCCGTCCCCTCCGCCCCCATTCACTCAATCCTCTCCTCCATCTTTGACGCATCATCATCACCAGACTACGCACATCTATACCGTCTACTCACCAACTCCCGACGCATCCAGCCCTCATTCCACGTAACACTCATCCATCGTGCTTCCAGCACCGACAACCCCCAGATATGGCACACCTACACAGACCTATACAAGGCAGCAGTCGCCCAAGAACAACAGCAGCAGACCTCGTCGTCATCCGCTCCCTCGTTTCCAGGCTCAGCCACCGTTACAGGAACACCCACGCCAAGCCTAGGAACAGCTTCCGTCCGCCTCGAAACTCTCGTCTGGGATAAGCGTATCATGGCTATTGTTGCACGTATCTTGTCTGGCCCACCGGCCTTGGACACGACCACGGGGGTGGCGGCGGCGGCCTTGCCAATTTCAGGGGAGGCATACGGAGTTAGGCGAGAGGAAGAAGAAAGGCAAGGGGAAAGAGAGTTACCACCAACGTGGCCTTGTGCGAACGAGATTGCCCACGTTACGATCGGGACGGCAAATGCGAGCGTCAAACCGAAGGAGAGTAACGATTTGTTGAAGCGATGGCTTACGATGGGCGCGGGAGAAGAGAGTGGGATCTGGGAGGCGAAGATTCCTTCTGTTAAGGTTGTGGAGGGCTTCGTGGGGGTTGTGATGCGTAGGTAGATTGAGGTATCTGTTTGATATTCCGGAGTATAACTAGGTTGATGTTACAGAGACAAGAGTAATGTTGAACTCGGCTACTGGACGCACGCGAGAAAAAAGGGGTGAAAAAAAAAGGGGCATAAGTAAGGTACATGAAGCTTGAGATAAAAACGATAACTGAAATGAAAATATACGCTTGAGTGGCCAGCACGCTTATACCAATTACTACAGAGCATAACATAACGTACATAGCTATCAGAAGTTGGCTTAAAAGAGCAGGGGGGTATATATAGAAATGACGTACGTAAAGCAAAGCAAATAAAGGAAGCGAAGGGAAAAAGCACATTAATCGCTCATCCAGGCTGCAACTCTGCCTGTGCCGACACGAGCAACCATTCTTAAACCTGTATTGCCCATGGGGAAATAGCTTACGAGGTACCAGATGAGGGCCACGAGTTGGCAAACAGATGATATGAGCGTTAGAATAGTTGAGTGCAGCTATAGACGAGGACCCAGTTAGTGACGTTATCCGTTATACCTTGTTGCCGGGCGGAAAGATTATGTGGAACAAAAGTCGGATGTAGTGGACTGCGGAATAAGGGGAAGAGGGTGTGCAAAGAGTAAACACAGGTCTGAAGAGTGATGTCATATTGTCTACAAGCGCAGGACAGGGTAGCTCGAAGAGGGTGGTGGTATAGCTCAGGGGAGGCAGGGCTTAGCAAGGGCATCCGACGGGATGAAGAATAGAATGTGATATAGGGGTGTGTGTGCGTGGGTGTGTTCAAGGCTGCGGAAAGGCGGATGAAGTTGCAAGAGGCACAAGGAGAGCAGGGAGCAGGGAACAGGGAACAGGGGTGTTTTCCGTATCTTAAATTTATCTTTGGTACTTACACCGACGGCAAAATAAAGAGTCAGGGCGATGGAGGTAAAGTACGCGGCGGTGAATGGGAGCCGGGGACCTGATGTTAGATGTCTCGCGTACGGTACTGGGCCCATGAGAACAGCCCAGGAGGCGAGGAAGAGAGCAGAGCCAGACGACCATCTAGTAGATGCACGCGCGCGCACACGGACGAATATTAGTGATGTCCGTGACATGGAGTTGAAGATGGAAATAGCAACATCAGAGTGAGGTAAGGTACTAGCGTTGCAACAGTATTGGGTAGCAGAGGGTATCTCGAGATGCAAAAGAAAATACAGAGCAAGGGAGGGTGGGTGTGGCTTTGAATAGCAGTTAAGTTGAGAATAAAGGGTCATGCAGAGCTCCCGTCCGCTGCCTGCGAGCCTTGCCTTGTGATCTTCACAGGCAGAGAAGAAGAAGGAGTAAAGTTGACCAACAATGGAGTCTATGCGAAGAAGGCTGGCAGAAGAAGTAAAAATAAAAAAAAAGGCAGAAGCATAAGCCAGAAGTGAAAAAAAAAAAATGCAGAGCAAAAAGCTTACAAGATAGCAAACTTGCGCGGCTTCAGCATCAGCGGCATGATGAGGATGAAGTATATGGCAAAGCATACGAGAGCTCCGACGTTGCAAGCCGCGAAGATCAACATTCGGTCCCAGCGGGATACTAGACGATAGGATCCATGGTTAGCGCTTGTCTATTAGGGTACCAGAGGCGCGGTGCGGTGCGGTTCGAGGGTGGGCATGATAGCTTTGGCTGAATGAACGAAGGAATAGCGTTAAGGGTAGAGCGAACGAGCGAGATGGACCAAGCACAGCCCGACGTTCAAGCGAGGATGGAATTAAAAAGCAACGAAGTAGAAAGCAAAGATAAAAAAAAAAAAAAAGAAAAAGAAAAGAAAAGAGGAAAAGGGTGGAGAGAGAGAACGGCATGTGAAAGGGTAAATAGTAGGCCAGGATATCACAAGACGGGTTTTCTCGTTTTGGGAAGTAAGTATAAACAAGATGTAGAAATGGTGTGGGTGAGTGCAAGTATGAATGCGAATGCGATGGGAACAGATGAGTGAGATGAGAAAGGGAGAGATGGGCAGTGTGTGAGTGGGCGGTCGGCACTCACGAGCAAACCAGGCTTCCTCCTCCTCCCTTCTGGACGGAGCAGGTAAAGGCGCCGACGAGGCAGCGTTATCCGGTGAGAGCTGGACGTATCCACCGCGCCCACTGCCGAGCGGGTTCCATGACTGTATCTTGGAGAAGAAGGGGGTGCTGGTGTTTGACTGCGCCGGTGCAGACGTCTCACCACGCCTCGACCAGCCAAGCGAGTTTAACGAGTCGTGAAAGGAGGCTGAAGCCATGAGTGGTAGGAGAATATATTATATCCCGTATCCGCGGCGAGTATGGCTATTTGTTGTCTTCTCTCGTCGAATAGCGTGGGGCAAGGTGAATTATGTTGTATATTCTAGAAGCCCGACAGTTCCAGCGAGGACAGGCAGCCGTATAACAGAAAGGCGAAGGATAAACCGGATCCGGACGGGGACTAATCGAAGCGGTGCAACGCGGATCGCTGCAGCGGGAGTGAAAAGCAAGAATGCTGTAGTTCCCTTGCTGCACGGGTATGCAGTATGGATGCAGTGCAGCAGTCCTTGCAGTTC
>NW_003456420.1:954764-977654 GCF_000151425.1 Trichophyton rubrum CBS 118892 | reverse complement strand
TTGCTTGACTCTTTCTGCCCGGATGCGTATGGATATCGAATCAGATGACGTGTGGCACAAGCAGCGATCTGCCAAAATCCCAGGGAGAAGCAAAGAGGGTGGGAAGGGCCCGATAGGTTTAAGCTGTATGCTGTCAGAGAGGCCTTCTGTTGTCTGTAACTGGTGGTAGTTTGTTTTTGAGAGATCGGGTCTCGAGATGCGAGCAGGCTCTGGGAGTAGACTGAAGCTGGCTGTGAAGGTTAGTTTAGCGCGAGTCATGGAGCAGATACAAGCAGCAGAGGATGAACAGGCAGACGGAGCGAGGGTGAGACGGTGGATGATGAGAGGTCAGATGACGGGGCCGAACCTAGTAGATGGAGCAGGGTGAGTCGGGCACTCGTCGACGGCCGATTAGACAGGCAGCCAGAATGTAGAATATGGCGCGGACAGTCGGTAGGCAGCAGGAATCGCCGGATATCAGCGTGGACGTGAAAGACGAAGCTGATGATGAAGCTGAAGCCGCGCAAAACGATCGAAAAGCAGGAGGTGAGGTTGATGCTGAGTCAGCATGCAGACGATTAGATAAGACGGCAGATAAAAGATGGGCGGAGGAATATGTATATAAATCTGCAGGCGGCGCGAAGGCGCAAACAAAGGGGAGAGAAGAGATACGAGCGAGTACCAGCAGCAGCAGAAAAGCAAAGAGGAAAATACATCTAGCGACAGCAGGATACGCGGTACAGACAAGCCAGAGGCGAGAGAGTCTTAGACAGACAGCTAGGGTTCGGCTTATCCGACGCCGCGTGGGAACCATGGCTCGAAAGGCTTCAGTTGTCGAGTAATCAGCAGCCAGACGCCTTTCAATAGTCAGATCACTGTGGTAACTCTCAAATAGCTTACTAGTTAGCTGGTCCGTCTATCGGCACGATGATAGACACCAGCATCAGCATCGAGAGAACCTTCACGGAAGCGGATCCGATATTCCTCGATCTTGCAGACCTTCTCTCGGAACCCAGCCGACCAGCAGCAGCCCTCACAGCGAGCCTGTGGCTGATCCCATGCGACTGGCACGCTGAATACTCCCACCCATCTTCTTCAACTCTCGCTCCAAGTGGCAAGGGTAACTTGGTTACTCTTGTCTCAACCTTATCCCGCCCATTATGTACTTCTCTGTATACCTCGTAGGTTAGCATACTTAGACCCTCGAACCTATCCGCAGCAGCAGAGGCAGCAGAGGCAGCAGAAAGAAGAAGACCGATCGACTGGCTGCATGACCTCGTCCATCCCACCCCCTTCGTAGTGGTCCCTCCTTAACCCTCCACACCCCCCCCATATCTGCATCACCAACCATCACGAATGAGAGCTGCAGCTGGCCGTCCATAAAGCCAGCCGTCCGGCCTCTCTCTCCTTCTGCATGTTTTCAACTGCCTGACTGCTTGACCCTGACTGCTTCGAACTTGTATATTCCTTTTGTGTCGGCAAAACCCAGGTAGCAGCGCGGCATTGGATTGCGATTGCGCCCTGCCCTGATATCTGTTCTCGTTCTTCGCGAGCTTGAACCCCGAACCCTCGAGGCTACCCGCGCCTACTCCGTTTCGCTAAGCAGGCCAATCCGCATATCGTCCTCCGCGGACTCATCGTATCAACTTGCTGCTTTCTCGCCCTTCTGGCTGTCTGGCTGTCGGATCAAGACTCTGCGCGCCGTCTGTGTGACACCAACCACCTGAGTCTGCCTGGAAGAAATACCAGAATCGTCAACTCTCGACAATCAGGAAACAGACTCCGCACCGCTTCTTCTTATAAACTGCGAACTCTTTTGGTTGTCTGTCTGCATCAACTTCGACTTCTCTTTGACCGTCTTCAGCTTGTCCAGCTTCGGCGACCTCGTTGACATAGTTATTTTTCTGCCGGCCTTAACCCTTTTCGGCTCCACCGCCTTCAACGACCTTTTCTCAACTTCGCAACTTCGACATAGACGAGACGGCGAGGCGACATAGACTGAGACGTCGGGGATACAGGATATAGCGGCTACAAGGGAGGATACCGGAAGAGAGGAAGAAGAAGAAGAAGAAGACGACTACGAGCGAGTAAGAGATAAAGAGCGGGAGAGAGCGTGCGAGGCTTGCGATTGCAGATGCTGACCGCTACTAGATTCATGAACCTCCCTGGATCGCCAGACGCACCAGGAAGACATACAGCGATACCGCAGACTAGAGAGACATAGAGAGAGATACGGACCTTATCTGAACAGGCTGGAGACACACCTGCAGCGTGATAGACAAGGAATGGGCGACATCTCTGCTACGATGATCAAGAGCGAGCCTGACGAGCCCAACAACCCCCATCAGTTCATGATGTCCCCTTCTGCCTACGGGATCCCGACGCCGTCCTATGGCAACCAGTTCGGTGGCTCAGGTACAGGCACAGGTTCAGGAGCCGGAGCCAACGGAAGCGAGGGAATCGATCCGTCAGAGCTCACCATGCAACAAAACGGCTTCGTCTCCCACCACCATCCGTTCGGCTCCCAAAATCTGTCCTCTAGTTTCACACTCGGTAACGCTGGAATCGACACCGACGAGCTACTCGACCTCGAAATCAACGGCCAGAACCTTTCAAGAGACGATGGCCTCGACCAGCGCCAGCCTACCGCCATCTCCATGAGCCACCAGGGCCAGATGTCCCATATCTACTCCAACACACCCGACGGTGCTCCCATACAGTCCCCTTTCCTACGCTCTTCCTTCAACTACGACCAGTTCCGCCAAGTGCAGCATACACCACAAGCGACCTCGCCACACATGAACGCCATGAACGTCCACTTTGACCAAAACTACTCTGTCGCAGGTAAGGCTGCCCGCAACTCCTTCCAGGGTGACGCGAGAAGCCCCGTCACCCCCAAGACTCCAGGCATCGGCATCGGTGGGCTTAATATCAATACTCCAGACTCAGGAAGCTACTCCTCGCAGCCCATCCGTGCCGTTAGTCTACAATCTCAGCATCAGAAGAGCATGTCCGGGCAGTGGAACGGCACCCCCGGTAGCGCTCAATCGCTTATGGAGTCCCCGATCTCTTCGCCTGGTGGACACCACGCTTCCCACCATGCCAACATCCACGAGATGCTCAAGTCCGCTAAACATGCTTCCCTGCCGGCCAAAGTTGACTCCCTCCACGGCCACCACCACTCGTCTTCCTCCCAGTCACTCGAGTCCCAAGAAGCCAAGCGCCGTCGGCGCCGTGCCTCACATAACATGGTCGAGCGCCGACGAAGAGACAACATCAACGAACGCATCCAGGATCTTTCTCATCTTGTACCTCAACACCGTCTCGAAGATGAAAAGATCCGCAAGCAGTTAGTCAACAACTCCGCTCTCTCCACTTCCTCAGGCGCCAACGCTTCCTCCCCTCCAAACCACAACCCTGCCACATCCCTGCTCGCCGGTCCCTCCGCCCGGCGCGCCACCGCAGGTAACATTACTATGGGCCTGCCCATCGAGGAGAAGGAGAAAGGCCCCAATAAGGGCGACATTCTCAACGGTGCTGTCGGCTGGACTCGTGACCTCATGTGGGCTCTACATCGCAAGCTCGAACAGGAGGACCAACTCGCGGAGTACATTGCCTCACTTGGTGGTCAGTGGCCCTTTGAGCAAACCGAAGAAGATCGCCGGATGAGAACAGAGGTCTTCGATGCCATGGAGGCAAACGATGGTGTCAACTTCTCTTATTCTCGTGGAGTCGGAAGCGGGCTCCGCGTCCCGAAACATACAACAATCTCAGGCGAATCGCTTCCTCAGTCAAACAGCCCCTCGCAAGACCAATCTCAACCTCAAACCCAACCGCAAGCCCAATCCCAGACCCAAACATCGGGCAACAGTCCCGGTTTCAACAGCTCTCAGTTCTGGAATAGCTCAGGACACATCGGCCTAAGCGTCAAGGAAGAAGACGAATATGCAATGGAAATATGAAAGAAACCATATCTTCCTTTTTCCATCTTGTCTTTCCTCTTTTTTGCTATCCAAGTCAACTATCCATCTAAGGGTTAGGTCCACGTTTTGCATATATGGTCGGTGGCGTTTACTTGCTTCGTCTCTACAGCTCGAAAAGAGATGATTTGGTCAGTGGGTCAGGTTGGGCGACTCAGCATCGGGTGAAGGCTTAGCTTCCTGCTGCACTGTTATTTCGTTTATACATTTCGGGCTTTCTCCTTGCTACGTGATTTTCTTTTCATTTTTTATTTTCATGCTGCTGCTTCTGCTCACCTGCGTGCTTGTCTTCTTGTTAGCTTTCTCATGCATGGCATGGCATTGCATGGCATTGCATGGCATTTCACTCCTGACTACCAACACCCCCTTTCCTCTCCTTATACGCCCCTGCCAGCTCCTTTTGGCCATCTCTTTCATATATCCCCGTATATCACAACATACACATACATCTACGAAGTCACGATTGATTGATTGATTGATTGATTGATTGATACCGATTTTGATATCCCACAGCGCCTTGTCTGTCCTTCCATTCGCCCCGAATTCCCATCTCACTCCCGGGTTCTTGTTTCCTTCCCCGTCAGATCTATTTTATACATATAGCAGGGTACCCAGGTTCCCTTTTCTCATATCTCCTTATTTTGGTTTTCTCCATTTCAGGCGGTTGGCTGATGTCCCGCGTACATGCGCTACGTACTGCTTGACCTTTATTTCCTACTTTTCACATGGCAGACGTTAGTTGCCTGATTGATTGATTGATTGATGGCTTTTCTGATATACATTTCATGCATACCCCATTTCCCCAGTCCCCATTGGTTCATGTCTCTTTTGCCTATTTCCTTGGGCTATGCTGTCATGCCACCCTTACATGTCTTCTTTTCCTTTACTTGACCCCCTTTTCTCTACCTCCCATTCGTAGTACAGTTTTTCTTTCTTTTTCTTCTTTTCCGATTAGCCTTGTTTTGTATTTATGTAGTTAATATCATCCCCTAATAACGACATGAACCGTACTCATTGACTTTACTCTTGTGTTTGAACAGAAAATGTAAGAAAGGGAAAGATATACATATGTAATGAAATCTATTCCTGTAGTATGCCAATGTCTATGCGCCAAAGGTACGGAAGAAAAATAGTGGTATCATCAGGAAGCTGTCTGTCTGTCCATCTACTGGACGGAGAACGGAGAGCTCTAGCAGTGACGCATGCATATATACCAGTAACAGCATGCCTGAATCGCCAGAAATGGTTGTAATGTGTCTCCGTCCGGAGTATGCTCGCCTGGCGGCCAACGCCTCGTCTGTCATCTACATCCCGAGCCGGTATATAAATTTTTCAAAATAATAACCAACACATCACTCCTTTCTCAAGGTGCGGAAGAAATCCGTCACGGCAGTAAACACAACGAGCAAGATACCGCCTCCGGGGCCCAGTCGAAGCACCTTGGGCAGGAATCCCTTATACAGTGCTCCGAAACCTTCCTCTCTCATCACAGTTCCCAACGCAGGCCATGCCCAGTTATACTTGGGTACAGAGCCGGCGATCTTGGGGCTGTTTTGAATTCGCGACTTAACCACGTCCATGGGGGTGTTGATGACTGTTCCGAGAGTTCCTCCAACAGTTCCGGCAATGATATCGTTTCTCATCTGCTGGCTCTGGTTTCCCTTTTCAACTGCAGGCAGCTGTGCCCTGATCTGGAAGATACTGCCAAAGTATCCCGCGTTCCAAAGAATATGGCGCCAAAGGGTAGCCTCGAGACCATTGTACAGTGCCAGGGGGCCTTCGTGCTTGATGATCTTGCGAACGACATCAATCATACCGTTATACTTACCGGCGGACTCCTTGTCCTGCAGACGGATCTTGACGAGCTCAAAGGGGACGACGACAAAGGACTCTGTGGCTCCGGCAGTGGCTCCGGTAAGAATAGCCAGTGGCTGGTTAGCCTTTTCCATACCGAAGATCTTGCGATAGAAGGCGCCCCAGCTATCATTTGCTGCGAACTTTGTTGCTCGCTTGGGTGCTTCCATCAGGATAGGGGCGTTAATGCCGCGGTACAGGCGGGAGAACCTGCTTTTGTTAGCTCAACTATCTCTGGCGCACAAGGCAGACAGCGGGCGTAAAGGACGCACCCCTCATTCCGGACAATCTTGCTAAAGCAGTCAAACATGCCATTGTATCCCTCTGCGCCTTTGGCGGCACCGGTCTGAAGTTGGCTGGAGTAATTGTTAGCATATGGCTATGGCGTTAACTTCCGTTGCCGGAGATGGTGGAGAGGCCTTACACTCGGGTCTTGACGACATCCAGAGGATACCTAGTCGACTGTCAGTATGGGACCTGTCATGGCAGCAATATGGAAGGTGGTACAGGCGTACATGACGAGAATCTGTAGGTAATTGACAGTTAGCCAGCCGCAGGCCGAAAGAATGGCTTTAGAGGGGAATAGCCAACCTCAGAGACACCGGCAACCGCACCAGCGGCAAACTGGTAGGCGAACGGCAATGGGGCCTTATCCTGCGACATCTTGTCTGTACCGAGTGTCTTCAAAGTATCCTGAGAGCGCTGAGGAGAATGAGAAGTTGGTGATGTCGAAGTCGAAGTCGAAAGTTGAAGTCACAAGAACGACGAAAAAGCCGAAATGCAAAAGTCGGCGAGCAGGCCGGAAGCTGACTAAGCAGCAAGGTTTTTGCGGCATTTTAAAAGGTCGAACGAAAAACGAAGAGCGATAAGAAGTTGGCAAAAGATGCATAGGAATTGATGATAAGACGAGAGACGGAAAGGATGAAGCATCAGGAAGTGGTGGGAGAAGCTGCAGGGTTATATACAGATAGTTGGGATTCGGACTGCATGGCCGCACTTGTGTTGATAGTGGTTTAGTGACTCGATCTATAGACTCGAGCTGCATATAGCATGGGATCGTACTTTGTATGGCAGGATGTAATAAGAACATGAAGAGATGTGCTGAGAGATCGTGATGAACACCAGAAAAAGAAATGAGAATAAGTAAGATGAGCAGAGCAGAATATGTATGGAATAGATGGCAATATATGGAGACTCGGTGTTCTAGGTATGATCTATATCAGCGTCTACCAGGCCTGTATAGAGGTGTGAGGATAAGCGACATAGTCAAAGTCCTCCGACATGACTACCACATGTTCCAATCTAGGTCATCCATCTTCCCTCTCTGTCTGCTATCAAGTTCACCTTCATCTTATTTGCTTTTTATCATCTTTTCCTTGCTTTCTTTTGCTCTTTGCTTCTTCGTCTCATGCAAGTTACGACCCACGTGACCGTGCTTCTGTCGCGTCGCGTTTGCAACGTCAAAAGAGGAAAAAAACACTTAAAAGCCGATAACATTATGAAACGCAACAAACGAGTTGAAGAAGACTCAAGAAAGACCACAAAGATGAGATGAAGAGGACACCCGTATAAGACACAATGATGCATGACCCCTTTGTCTGCTCGAACTCTAGAGCGAAGCTAGACGCCTTTAGATACGCTCCAAAGCGGACGACCGAGATGGAGGACGACCTACTGGAACAGCCGACTCAAGAGTCAGAGGAGACGGGAAAGACAGTATCAAAGCCAGAATTTGATGCAACCAGGCCGGTACCATGCCCAGAGACGCCAGTCCACAAAATACCGCTTGCAGACATGATAAGCAACACCGAAGACGCCCTCAAAAACGCGCCAGAGAAGGAGATCACGCCCGGAGACCATGTCTTCTGGGACCACGGAGGCTCCTTTTCACGATCAACTCCAAATACTGCGAGTAAGAGGCGTAACCGGAGTTTGTCACCTAGCAGTTCGCCCTCCTATATCTCCGGGGATGGTTCCTTTACCACTATGCTCGCTTCGGACAAGCTGATGTTGACTACACCCCAGCACGATGCCGCTGCAGAGCTCTGGAATAGGTACGTGGGCAAGGCAGATCTGCCAGAGTGCAATGTACCTCCTTCTCCGCGTACTCCAGGCCTCAAGGGTAGTGCAAGAAAGGCGGCCAGTCTACGTAGAACAAACAGCTGTGCCATTGACTGGCCCAAATCGGCCACCAAAGGGAAACGGTCTGTGGACTGGTTAGGATCAAATAGGCGGATTAGGCGGCCTCTTACTACTGAAGAAGGCGAGCAGGGTCCTTTTGGCAATTCAAGAATCAATATGCTTGTTGACAGGATACAGAAGTCCCTCTTGAAGAAGTCTGGTTCAAAAAATGAGGATCCTCCTGCCCCAGCCCCGCCTAGCTCTTCACCTTTGCCTGACAGAGCAGATGAGCAGCCGTCTAAACGCATGAGATTTACCATTGAATCTCCCACGCGTAGAGGACATCCAGATACGCTTCCACCACCAAACAAGGATCAATTGTCGTCAGACTATGGTTATGACGACCAGGACCAAGAGTTTTTTGAGCTCGCAGCTGCTTCAACGAATGAGGCTTTTCTAGACACGCAGAAATGCAAAAATACCCCTAACACATTACGGCCTGATACAAATGCCAATTATGATACCTTCTCACAGCTCGCCAAAGATATGAGCGATGACTCCGATGATTTCGATAATGATGATTACGACGGCATGGATGAGATTATAGCAACATACACTAAGAATAACCCCGTACCTGCACCCACTACTTCGAAAAATGCCGCAACGACGAATACCACGGCTACGGCTACTGTTAAACCGCCTGTCACCCCGCAAAAAGGCCAGGTGAATAGGATTGTTCCTGAGGAAGAGTTTGAAAATATTATGGAATTAGATTCATTCGATTCTGATCCTGGTGACAACGTTGGTCGTACCCTGTATTCATAAATACATACTTACATATAGTTCGCATGCTTACTGTTTATCAAGCCCAGTCAAAATCCGCAGGCCATCAAGCGCTATCTTGTCATAGATTTAGCCGAAAATACATATACCAATAGCAAAGGCCGTATTCAGTGGGAGAAAGTATGCCCTCTCTCATCTGTGTTGTGTATACATACCTAAAAACTCATGCTAACGTTCGTAGGTACTGGTCGTCCGTGAGGACAAGAAGAAAAAAACTCGCGCCATCACGCTACGGGACTCATGGTTTGACTCTGCTGTTTCTAAGGACACTTATATTCACCTCATAGGCAACTTCGATCGCAGTGGCCAATGCCTTGTTGACGACTCTTCCAGTCACGCCATCATCCTGGATCCAGACCACCTCATCTCTGCCACTGTAGTGGCGGACTCCTTCACATGCCCTCGCCGTGCCGTTCTGCAGGACCGCGTCAAGGCCACCAACGATGCTAACAAGCCTCAGGTCTATGGCCATATCTTGCATGAAATCTTTCAAGAGGCTATGAAAGCAAATACTTGGAACCTACCCTGGTTGAAGAATCTTATCAATTCCATTTTACCAAAATATATTGAAAGCCTGTTTGACGTTAATCTCACTTTCAACGATGCAGCCAGCTATCTTGAGTCCAAGATGCCTGCCCTTAGAGATTGGGCAAAGTCATATGTCCATCCTCGTCCAACGGTATGCTCTCGCTAGAATACGCTACATTGATCATGCTCTAATAGAAATTTCTTACAGGCTGGCTCGATGATGGATGATAGGAACGGAGCTACATCAAAGATATGCATCAATAAACTGCTTGAGGTTGAAGAGCATGTATGGTCGCCTATGTACGGCCTTAAAGGCAATATCGATGCTACCGTACAAATCGTCCTTGAGGAAGAAGGGAGCCAAAAAACGCTCACAGTTCCTCTGGAAGTCAAGACGGGAAAGAATAATACAAATCAATCACATCGAGCGCAAACGGCATTATACTCATTACTCCTTTCTGACCGCTATGGTATGTCGGCTTCCTCTCATTTGCATTTTCAAGCTGAAGAGCTGAACACTAACGACCAGCAGATATAAATGTTACTTTTGGGATATTATATTATTTGGAAATATCAAAGACTCTTCGTGTTCGCGCCATACCGGGGGAGATACGGCAAATGATTCAGCAGCGAAATTTACTCGCCGGATATCTCCGCCAACATCTGGAGCTCCCACCCATGTTAAAGAATTCTAGACTTTGCAGCCCTTGCTACGCAAAGACATCATGCTTCCTTTATCATAAACTTGTCGATGACGGCACAGAGGAAACCAGCGGGGTAGGGAAGATCTTCCAAGAAACATCTGGTCATCTCAGGGCTCCTCATCAGGCATTTTTTAAGAAATGGGATGACCTCCTCACTCTTGAAGAGAAGGAGATGTCAAAATTCCGCCGTGAGCTATGGACTATGGTTAGTGCTGAACGCGAGGGAGTAGGGAGATGCTTCGGCAACGTCATTATTGAGAACGGTTCTGCGTCTGAGAATTCGGAAGGGCCACGAATAAATCGGTTCCAGTATACCTTCATCAAGCCGAAGTCGGTCTCAAGCTTCTCATTTACAGAATCACAGATCAACGTTGGTGAGCCAATTGTTATCTCCGACGAGCAAGGTCATTTCGCTCTTGCAAACGGATTTGTGGTGCAAATCAGCCCGAGACGCATCACAGTGGCAGTTGACAGACGACTTCACAATGCTCGAAATAAAGAGCCCGGCTTCGACGCCGTCAACAATCAAGCCTTCCAGGGTATCATGGATATTTCGTCCAAAAATAAGAATGCCATAGATATAAACCGTGACACAGAGAGCCCGATGCTTTACAGGCTGGACAAAGACGAATTTAGCAATGGACTGGCCATTGTTAGAAACAATCTAGTTTCCCTGATGGCGCGGGATGTTTTTCAGTCTGCTCGGCTCCGCGAGTTGATTGTAGAGGGAGCTGCACCGGTTTTCAAACCTGGTTCACCCCTCTCTCTCCTCCCAGAGAGTGTTGGGCCTAATCTAAATATGGATCAGAAAATGGCCATTGGGAAGGTTCTAACTGCTGAGGATTATGCGTTGGTCCTCGGTATGCCTGGAACCGGTAAAACAACAACAATCGCCCAAATCATTCGTGCCCTGGTGTCCCAAGGGAAAAGTGTTCTACTCACCTCCTACACCCACACAGCAGTCGATAACATCCTGCTCAAGATTCGAGATGATAAGTATAGAATCCTCCGTCTAGGAACACCGTCAAAGGTTCACCCCGAAGTTCAACAATTCGCGGAAATGGCAGCAACACCGAAGAATACAATTGAGGAACTTGAAGATTCATACGAAAACTCAAAAGTTGTAGCAACAACATGTTTAGGGGTCAATCATCGAATCTTTAATACCCGAACTTTTGATTACTGTATAGTCGACGAAGCCTCACAGATTACCTTGCCTGTTTGCCTAGGCCCTATTCGCATGGCTAAAACGTTCATCCTTGTGGGAGACCATTACCAGTTACCTCCGCTTGTTCAAAGCAAACAAGCCATTGAGGGCGGTCTTGACCTTAGCTTGTTCAAGTTGCTATGTGACATGCATCCATCCTCAGTGGTGAACCTAGAACATCAATACCGCATGTGTGAAGAGGTCATGCTTCTATCAAATACGCTGATATACTCCAACCATCTCAAATGTGGAACGCCAGCCATTGCAACCCGCTCACTTTCTATTCCAAATATTGACGGCCTAAAACGCATTCATCCAACTTCCTTCCCGTCATCCTCTACCCAACCACCCTGCCTAGGCCCTAGTCACAACAGATGTTGGCTTCGAGACCTCATCGATCCTCGTGCTAAAGCACGTTTTGTTAACACAGATTCCCTTCGCCCGGAAGCTCTGGACTCCGCTAAAGGCTCCCGTATCATTAACGAGGTAGAGGCTACACTCTGTGCACAACTTGTTGAGGCATTTATCTCCGTCGGTATTGCTGCACAGGACATTGGCGTTGTTACACTCTATCGAAGCCAACTCTCCCTCTTGAAACAGAAACTTCGGCACCATGGTTCCGGGCTTGAAATGCATACTGCAGACCGTTTCCAGGGCCGAGATAAAGAAATCATAATCATGAGCTGCGTACGAAGCAACTCGGACAGGAACGTAGGTGACTTGCTACGAGACTGGCGGCGAGTCAACGTCGCGTTTACCCGAGCCAGAACCAAAATGCTCATAGTGGGCAGCAAAGCTACTCTTAGTGAAGGAAACGAGCTTCTAGGGAAGTTCACAGCTCTAATGGATGAGCATCAATGGCGGTATGATCTACCACCTAATGCTGTCAGCCAGCATTTCTTTGAAGAGCACGATTCACTCTTCACACAAGCAATGAACTCTCGAACTCCGAAAGCGAACAAAACGGCGAACACCTTTTCTCCAAGTCCGACAAAGAAATTGACTCAGTCTCGACTTCCACTTAGTCCCCTGAAGAATAATAAGGCAAACACCTTCCCCGGATCTGCATCGGGCATGAAAAGGCCGCAGAAAGTTGGAAAGCCATTGGATGGAGAGAAAATTGTCAGAAAAAGGCCCGTGCTGATGGATGTTCTTAATGATATGCTCGGATGATATGTCTAGGCCCCCTCTTAAGTCACTAACAGTGCGGTTACGTTGTCCTAGACTCAAATTGGAGCCAGTTGGCTTTTGTGGAACAATCTTATTACCCCCATATATGTTTCTTGGGTCTTGAGCATCGCCTTTATAAGCTCGTGTTTATAGATTGTGTTCGGCGTTCAGTTCTGGGTATTGTGAAGGAAACAAGTTTAAGATATAATACACGCAGGAGTAATAGAATAACCTATCTATATCTGCAGATGCAGAGTCAGAAGCTTGCAACATTGCCACCAACATATTCCCAGCAGATATATTTCCGTCGAGGAGAGGGCTCTTCGTCCTTATAATCGACATTTTCCCCCTCCCGCTTAGCACTTGTAAAGGGTAATGCCATGACAGAGTAGCCATCCTTCCCATCCACTGCGTCCTTCCCCATTGCTGAGACAAGGAGCCCAAACCAGTGGCCAGCACTTGTAGACTTTGAGCCACATTTCCGTCTATATTCAGAAGGTTAGAAGCTTCCAGCTAATATAGATGTGGAAAGGAGCCTTACAATACTGATAAAAGTAACATCATAACCCAGCTGGATGGTATTAAACCTCTCCATGTGATCTTAACTAGATCTGTTGTCTTACATTTATCTTTCTGCGGAACTTGATATCGGCTTAGATATGGATCGATTGAGTCACTTGCCAAAATCCGGTCTGATCCCAATGACGCTAGGCCCAACCACTCCTGTAACTCGTCACAGGTCCCACAGAGAGCATCTCTGTCTTCTGTCGGAAGGAGAGACTCTGAACCAAAGGGTGGTACAAGAACTTTTTCCATCATAATTTCTGCTGGCGAGAGCGTAATGATCTGTGGGTGATACTTTTTGATAGGGGCATCTGCTTCATTCGTTAGAATGAACCAACCAAGAGGAATAAGGGAGTGTCGTACCCTCATCGGTTAAACTTGGGGGTTCAGATAGATCAGTAAACAACCACGTTACAGAGTTGTTTAAAACGTTCTTAAACGCCCATGAAATCCGTTCGAACCCTTTCTTGCCATGTAACATTGATGAGGGTCGGAGATTTATTTCCACCACTAGATAGTTAGATTAGTATATAGATCGAGATCGTCTACTACGGAGGTGCCTACTATATCTTGATTTTATGTGCTTCCTATCCCCCGATCGAATGGCCTTTCCCACGAGGCCTGCACGTTCATATGTTGACTTATCAAGTTCAAGTGTAAGAACCCCTAATGCACCTGTTTTAGCACCAGTAGAGTAAACTAGAAAGCTATTTCTTACCGTCTTTGAGAGTATAGACATTGTCTATGCCGCTTCTTCCCTCTGATATCATAAGGACATTTCCTATGTATGTATGTCAATATTTATCGTATCGGAAGAAGCAAGCTAGGACACGTACCAATCTTGATATATTTCGTGAAAAATTCCCCTTCTAACAAGCCTGATAAGGGAAAAATAGCTCGCGCATATTGATGTGGCTTAATTTCTCCCAAAATTGAAATCCAGGCTGCCTCATGTACATGTCGCGGAATTATTAACTCAACCTGTCGAAAATATAAGCTGGACTGTTATGGAGATAAGTATTTGTCCCATACCTTGTGATTGAACGCATGGCCGAGTATAGCAGAAAAAGGCGCCCTCTTCTGAGGCGGCTGAGCGGGATCAACGAATACAGGCAAATTTCCAATTGATATAAGGCATTTCTCTTTGTCCATCAATGGATCTTCGAAGTCAAACATTGTGTCTAGGGATTGCCTGCTGCTGTTTCTTCCATAAAACACCTGATATCACCGCTGTCGAGCAACGCCAGCAGGATTTAAGGGTATCTGAGACTATCGATGTCAAAGTCTCTCATTATACGGTTCAGCTCTGTCGGGTATATTATAAAACTTCGTTCACAGTCTATTGTGTTGTGGTTCACTGCGTTAATGTCATTTATCTTATTGAAATTGAACAGACTGCCAAGCCGAGAGCTTCTGCTTCAAAAAGCGCCAAACACAACGATACAAAAAACCCATCCCAGGCGCTTCAACTGAAGAGCGGCGAGGGCTCAATTTGAAGCTCCGAACATGCCGCCAGCTTCTTCGAATTTAGTATCCAAGGATCGGTTCGCTCATTTGTTCGGTGGCTTACGGACACAGAGCTACCCAGATCCTAACGCGCGAGGCCCGGGTTCTCATAGGCATGCAGCTCCATTTCTCTACAGTGCTCATATATTGAATGAAGACAAGGAATATGATGCTAATTAGTGCTTTTTAGCATCCGTACTTTGGCATGGAATCCAACGGGAACGTTGATAGCAACCGGATCTGTTGATCGAACGCTGCGCATCTGGAACCCGGAACGACCAGACGTGAGATATTCAACCGATTTGCGCGGGCACGCTTCCGGCATCGAACAGATAGCGTTCAACCCCGTGAAGGAATCTGAGCTCGCCAGCTGCTCAAAGGACGGAACTGTTCGCTTTTGGGATGTGCGCTCAAAGAACTGCGTCGGCCGTGTCGATGTTGGAGGGGAGGCCTTTTCCCTCGCATGGTCCCCCGATGGAAGCGTACTGCTTGCTGGGAGAATGGTATTCAAATTCCTTGTTATTCACTCACTTCGGTATCTACAGTAAGTATTCTAACAATTTTCTATCCAGGATGACACCTTAGTTCCCATATCCGTCGAACCAGTAGCCATGTCTACCAATCCTGCACCCAATGCGCCAAAAGCGCCATCAACCTACAAAGCATTGTCTCACCATAAACAACCTATCCGTACGAATGGGATTGCATTCTCACACTCTTTCGAACCAAATCTTTTCCTCACTACCGGGGATGGAACTGTCAAAATCGAATCTTACCCATCTTTCAACACACTACATACGCTCAATGCCCATACAGCCGCTTGTCTTTGTGTCTCGCTTGCTCCAACTGCGAGGTATCTAGCCATTGGTGGAGGAGATTCACTTATTTCCCTCTGGGATACAACGAATTGGGTATGCCAGCGCACTGTCTCGAGTAATGGTGGTGGAGCCGTTCGCGGTATTAGCTGGAGTTGGGACGGACGGTTTATAGTGGGCGCCTGTGATGAAACCGACTGCGGAGGCACAGGTTTGGAAATATTCCATGCTGAGACCGGAGATAGTGTATACACTATACCAACGGGCAATTCCAACGTTGGGGTCCCTGCCGTAGCCTGGCATCCATCCCGCTATTGTCTTGCGTACTCTCTCTATGCAGAGGGTATTGGGAGTGGAAATAACGGCCTACGCATCGTAGGTGCCGGTGCAGGTGACTTCTGAAACCTGCTGATGATATATGAACTAAATAGAAAGAGGTGCCAGACTTACCTTCGTTACGGCACAATGACTAGTATGATCCAGGTTTCTATTATGGCGATAATAATAGCTACCGTCAGCGCCGCTGCTTTAAGTAAACGACAGAGTGACCATATAGGGGCAAACAAGGAGACCCAAAGGAGTCACTGAATTACAACAATTGACTGCCTGCAATGACACATCAAAATGAAAGATCTTACATCATGTTGTGTTACAAATTTTAATTCAACTACTAGGACGTATACTTTTGTCAGTCGCATATTTTTCGTTTTGGTGTATTTTCTTCTAATTTAATTCGTCAAATGATCAATTCGATCGCAGGATACAATCGCCGCCAGCGTATATGTACATAAGAGGAGATAAACGCGCCCTCCGCTTTCCAAATCACTGCCTTCCACGAAAATGCTCATAGATTCCTAAATTCTTAAATCCCGTTTTAGAATCGTAGTTTTCAACCTCCATAAATATAGGTCCCTGAATCATGAGAGCATTGGGAATATATATAAGTAACCAAAATACTCGTTAGCGTATGTGAGCATACGAAAACTGACACAAAACCCGGAAGTAGTATGAAACACTAAAAGGTGGGTGAATAGCATGGATGGAAAGGGGTAGTATATGATAGAGTGATGGGCCGTTTGGGAGAGTTGGGATGATTAAATTCAATTAAACTGTGTGGTGTATATAGAGCAAAAATATAAGATTCAAAAGTGGTATATAGTTAGTGTGTTGTATATTCGAAAATACTGAGCTGTTTATCGGCTCCATTGGTTAGTATTAAATGTTTCAGGAGATTGAGACCATGGGATATCTTCAAGTGAAGATAAAACTGCTTCCATGGTTGATGATGTAGGGGTAGGGGGTATCAAATCTGATTCATTAGGTTGGGAGTGTTGCTGTTGTTGTTGTATAAAATCCCACCCTTCAGGTAAGCTGAAAAGTTCCTGTTGGAACTGAGCCTCTGACGTGGCTACGGCGAAGTCCTGTGGGAAAGGTGTAGTATTAGTTTTGTTTGGATTCTGCATTGAAGCTCCAAATGCGCTTCTAGTATCGTTGGTCATGTATGACAATGAAGGTGGAAGATGCTGGGGAAGAGGCTTCTGATTATGCATGCCACCTTGCTTTGGGGAGGGTTGATCGAGATGCGCTGGTGAGAACGAGCTGCTTGAGGAGGTTTTATTTGTGTTTGGGCTGGGATTATCCGAGCAAGAGTGATGGCGCTCGCTTCCGGTGCTGGTACCACCAGCCGAAGCATCTATCTCCAAGTCCATGAATCTGAAATGGTCATCTTGTGCCTGGGATATTCCTACATTGGGTATATTTCCAGGCACCCCTAGGCCATAAACTTGAGATTGGGCAAGAAATTGTTGCTCCCCAGGTTTGGGGCGCCCTTGACTAGGTACGCCTGGGGGATCTGATGATGAGTTTGTTGCTGGAGATTTTGAAGTTGAAGATGTTTTTGAATCCTGGTTTTGTTTGTCCAAAAGAGCAATATCGATGATGCCGATAGCGCATTTTTCAAACTGAGAACGCACTGCCTATAACACGAGACACATATTAGCCGCGCGATATATACCAAAGGGTGAGATGAAACATACACGGAGGGCTGCCTGCCTAGCATCGTCCTCTGGGGATCTGTGTACACTACTGTATGAGAATCTCGACACTCCCTCATCTGTCATCAGCCCACTCCCTTCAAGATCTACATCTAGCTGGACAAGGAATGACTCTGCCAGAGGGACCTTCCTCTTGAGGGCGTTCATCGCTGAGAGTAGGAACTGAAGGGAAGATCTAACGGCTTGGTCTTGGGGCCTAGACTTGAGGTACTGGACGAAGACTCTAGCAGCAACATATAGACAAAACACAAGGAAGGGATTCATCTATCCATGCCAACGTCAGCATTGGTCGGTCAGAATGACATATTCGGGTGATTTACCTTCGCTAAGTCCATATGAGAGACCATTTTCATTATGTGGGTGATTTGATCGGCTGCGATGATACAACGTCGTTTACTCTCTGTAGATATCTGGCCAGGCATGCTGTGTTTTTCCGCCTTATAAATCGCAGCCTGGTGAAGACATATAGTCGAGGCATGGATACACATGTTGCCAAACACGATTTCGGAGTTGTTGATGCCTTCCGGTAGACGGAGGTGGTTAGGAAGTGAGAGAGATGTGTGAAGTAGGATATTGTCGAGGGCTCGATGGCGTTTCCAGAATTCGCCGTTTAGATCGTGGTCTCTGTCGTTAGTGGTGACACGGTGAAGATGGTGTAGATTACGGCCAAACATGCATGCTAGCAGTACCGTAGCTGCATAAGGGGATAATGAACTTGTTTCTTGACCGGATATAGTCTCTGCTAGGGATGAGGTTGGCTGCTCCACGGAGTTGACAAATGCTTCTTCGGATGCAGGGAGATTTGTCAAAATCTAGACAACCAAAATGTCAATACTAGATATTATAGTTGGATGAGCTGGGTCAGATAAAAACCTACATCTCTCTCATCCACACTCATCGGCCAGCCTGTACCAGCCGAGGCATATCTATCCTGACAGAAAGCAGCCCAGAAGGTCCGCCTCCTCTCCTCGCGCTCGGTCCAGTCTCTGGCTGGCGGTAGAGCCTGCTTGACATCTAGACCACGAGCATCCTGACGGTTAAGGCCCAACATCAAACAGAGCCGCATTCCCGAACCGGTGCTCATCCACGCTCTGGGGAAGTACATCATTTTAAACTCGTAACACCCGATTAATAGCCAGCATTGTGCATGCGCTACTGATATAATGTTCTCACCTAGACCTTTCATCTGATCTAGTTCAGCGTACTTGCGAGCTCGGGTGTAGAAGTGAGTATGTATGTCTGCATATTTGTCTGTAGCAGCGGCCGCATGCGCCCACATGATGTACCGCAGACATATCGGTGGGCGCATTGAAGGTGCCAGATTCATCGCAGCATAATAGCGCGGTTTATGTATCATGGGAGAGGACGGATGTATCTTTTCAAAGTATATTTCATCCCTGTTATTGAATATTAGCCACTTATATCAACCACTATATGAACCTCAGTAGACATAACGTACAATTCATCAATAACCTCTTGACTCGGTAAGGGTTCCTCCAACCCTAAGCCGATCATTTCCCACGAGAACTCTCTCGAAGAAGCACTGTTCGAAGTTGGAAGAGTAGCTGGCGGGGGTAGCATATCTCCCATATCTCCAAACACATCCATACCATCGAGAGATAGATTTGGGTCTGCTTCGACTGACTTTGGGACTGCAGTACGGATAGGGAACATGTTCGGTCGTCCCTGGAACGGCGCATTCTGGCTATCAAATGCTCTCGTAGGCGGCGATGGTCGACTTGACTCCGCGGTATCGACTCCCTTCAACAGGGTCTCGACCTGCGCTGTTTGTCCAAGCTATTAGCAGACCTCACTTGTATATATTGTTAACCAAATCAATGCTGCTCATAGACTCTCATACCTAGTCTGGCTTCCAAATGCTTGACATATCCTCTCTTTGGACCGCTCTTTTTCCTGACTTCGTTATAAGCACAGTCATGGCCCAGCCGTGAACAATTCCCACAGCTCGGTTTTGCCCCGTCGCATCGAAGCTTTCTCTTCCTGCAAACAACGCAGGCAATGCGCTTTGGTCTAGGTATGTATCCCGGGTTCCCTTCCTGAGCACCTGGCGACTCTGCCCGGGTCCTCGTTGGTGCCGCGCTTTCAGCCACAGCTGCGCCGGTCGGTTCATTGCCGCCCGCCATGGCTACGTCAGGGGGAAAAACCGCTGATATCGCTTGCCGTCTCCCCGTCGGCCTTGAATCTCCGTTATCTTCTGTATTTTCAGTGGCGAGTTGCGGGGGAGCCGGTGGTTGGTTGGGAGTGGAACGGCGGGAAGGATTGAGGCTCAGAATCAGATGAACGCGGGTTTCGGCCGTGGCGACATGGACGAAGATGAAGGGCGTCTATTTTATCTGATTGATAGGGACATCATGTCGCTTCTCCGGCTGTACAGCGTTTTCTTTTATTACGTTCAGGCGACGTAAAAGCTGCTGCCTGCGATGTGGATAAGAATATGCTTGTCTAGTCAAACTTTTTGCGATGCAAGTTGCCGTCATGGCATTAATAATCAGAGCTGACGATGATATTTATAGACAAGAATACGATCTCAGCCGCGAAAGGGTCTGATGTGGCAAGAATATTAAGGTAGTAATATAGTAGCATATCAGATTGCCTTTTAGTACAGGAATATATAGTACACGCTCCCCAAAGAACGTAAGCAGAAGGAGCTCTATCATCAACTCTTCAACCGTGCAGCAAGAAAAAGGACAGCAGGATGTGAGGCCACTAATTGTATCCTCTGCGACGCTTTCCTTGGTTGCGGACTCTCGGGGTAATGACATCTCTGTTGATGTTCGCCTTGATTCTTGTCTTGTATCCGGATTTGGCCTGTACCATTGAGTTAGCAATGTTACTGCAACACTGTGATAGACGGCGGAAGAAAGGTGAAAAGGACATACCGGTAGACCCCATGGACTTTTGGGATGGACACCACCCTTGGACTTTCCTCTACCACCACCGTGGGGATGGTCCTTTGCGTTCATGGCCACACCACGGACGGTAGGACGGATGTTGAGCCAGCGCTTTCGGCCTGCCTTACCGAGCTGAGCATACTTCTTGTTGACATTGCTGGCAACTCCGATGGTGGCACAGCAGTCCTTATGGATCAGACGGACTTCACCACTCTGCAGGCGGACGGCAACGTGCTCGGACAACTTCTTGAGCCTCTTCCATTCTAGCTCAGACATGACGGTTTTCTCACCAGCAGCATCAGCGTCACTCCTGATCTCGGCTTCGACTTCAGCATCAAGCTTAGCGTCCTTGGCCGCTTCGCTTGAGGTGTCTTCGGCTTCGGTCGGTTCTTTGCTGTCCTTTGACTCAGCGGTTGCGTTTTCTTCCTTGGGCTTAACTTCTTCCCATGGAGGGGGGGCTTCACCGGCTTTGGTCATCAGGATACCGTATGTCCCAGCACCACGGCAGAGCTGACCACCTTTCCCCTTGTGTAGACCAATGTTGAAAATCATTGAACCTATAGGAACCATGTGTAGAGGCAGACAGTTCCCTCGTCGAGCGGTCTTGGCCGCCAGCACACCAGGGTCAATACCACCGCCCATAGCCTCCCACAGGTCATCCGGGATACCGGCACGATAACTTTGCACGATATCGCCTTCCCTCATCCCCTCCGCCGCAAGAACGTAGCTCAATTTCTTTGTAAGCTTAGACTTCAACAAGGCAATGTGCGCTGTCCGGCCGGGGTCATGCTCAATTCTCTGGACGACATGGGGACCAGGCTCGTTCCGCTCAAAGTCAACAATGCGTATTCTTCGCTTGTGACCGCCTCCTCGATGACGGACAGTAACTCGTCCGGTATAATTCCTTCCACCTTTCCCATGACCTTTCTTGGGGAACGTAAGCTCGTGGACTGGTCTGCCCTTCCATAGATGGTCGTTTATAGGTCTCCGCAAGTGCCTGAGACCGGGTGTACGTGGTGTGTATGATCGTAATTGGATGGCTCTCTTATCACGGACCGGAGGCGGAGCCATAGAAAGGTCATCGTCAAGATCAGCTGGGTCAGCGGCTGTCTCTTGTCTCCTGAGGGGAGTGCTGGAAAATGGCCGGTATGCAAGCGTTGTGAGGCATTTGCAGGACCGTTGAAGGCCGCCAAATGGTACACGAGCCTGCAGCATGGTGCAATTGAGTGCCTGGATGCTCCTTGCAGGCCGGTATAAATTTCGTCGATGTCTAGGTGTTCTTCTGGCTTATTGCTCCATCAAGGCTCCCAAAAAAGGGTTCAATTGCACTTCTTCCTCCTTCCACGTTATATGTAGAGGTTTTAGCCGCCCTCTATCGTCGCCCAGATAATGCGCCGGCTGGTTTGAATCGATCCGTCTTTGCGTTGAAGCTCGTCGTCCTTTTTTCGTTCGTCACTTTTTTGCTTTTTGATAAAAAAACTTTTTTGGCCGCAAAATTCCCATGTCACGTGATATCGAATTGGTCAAGCAGGACAGCAGCGGAAGGGCATGGAGAAGAATAATAGTGAACAGAGAGGAATAGAAGACAATAGAGAGCAGGCATATCAATAGGAGGCGGCATTGAATCAAGGAGTTTAATAGTTATCTCTATTTACAGTATTTCTTCTGCGGCTGCCACCTAGCAACACATACTATATATGCTGCCGTTTCCACCTACTGTTTATACAACATATAAGACGAAACTTATACGGCGAACAGAAAGGGAGCCAAGAATGAATACCCAATCTACCAAGAATATAAGGAAACAATAAATAAATAAATAAATAAAAGGAAGCTCGAAATATGGACCTTGACGATCGCGTGGTGCCGTAACCGAAATACCATAATGACAAGACGAAAAATGACGGTTTCTGTGGTAACGCCCTTTGTTTTGGTCTGCGTGCGTCACGCTGATACGCCTGCACGGCCAAGCGAGAGCGTGCAAAGCGTGCAAAGCGTGCAAAGCGTGCAAAGCGTGCAAAGCGTGCAAAGCGTGCAAAGCGTGCAAAGCGTGTATGGCGTCTGTACCAGCCGCGTATCGTGACCGTTCGTCGCCAGCCCAAAACCCCCCAAAATTACAGGGCAAAATTACGGCAGCGAAACTTTTATATCTTTTCGACTTTCTTTGACTTGCAAAACTTCAACTTCTTCAACATCAACAGCACCGCCAGCGTCGCCCGCACGACAGCACAGCATCTCCTACGCCGAATATCACCACGCTCCGGCTGCAGCTTTTACCTTCTTCTCATCTCTTACTCGGCGTATCACCAGCTTACCGTCGTCTCCAGGGTTATATTTCTCTGACGCGGTCGATTCTCGTGGGGTCTGAACTCATATAAACATACGCCCAGAAGCCAGACATAGTCACCTTCTCAGACAGAGTTACAGTGAATAGTCAAGCAGCAAGTCATCTACAGTCGATAGGGTGAGTTTGGCCGCTCCAATTCTCTCGTTATTTCATTCTGTTGTGGTGTGTGGGCTGGTGGTGCTGCCAGCACGCGAATTCTCTTGCTTCCATGGGATGAGGCTTATTTACACGGTCGACCACCACCACGTCCCGTCCTATCAACGACCCATGTAATTCCCTTAATCCACCACAACCACCACCACCACC
>NW_003456420.1:951601-954664 GCF_000151425.1 Trichophyton rubrum CBS 118892 | reverse complement strand
AGTGAATCGCGAAGTTCTGCCAACCAAGGCCCAACTGACCCAAGGTACCTACCAAACAGGTTTCTACTTACCCCCGAACACGTCCGCAAGCAGGCCAAACTCCCTGTTCCTAAGCAGATACCTATATTTGGAGACTCGGTACCAGATCTTATTTTGTTTTGCTCAGTAATATTGCCAGTGTTGCATGTTAGCATACATTCACCATGCCACCGGTCAGTCACCTACCCCTTTCTTCCACCTGACTTCTGTCGTCGAACTCAGCTCACTAACATCTTCCACAGACACGAAGCCTACGACAGCGTACTGCTACTAATGAAAACGATGAGAATGCAACCGCAGCATCCACACGGCTCACCCGGGCCAAATCTGCCGCGCTATCTGTGCCTGAATCGCAAACCGGCGCGGTCAAGAAGGCCTTAGGCGCGAGAAACACGGTCAACACATCCTCTACGGCCCTGCAACGGAAGAGAGCTGCTCTCGGGGATGTGAGCAACGTGTCAAAGCAGGATAACGGTGATAGCAAGCAGCTCAAGAAACCATCTGCCTCTCGCGCAACACTCACTTCCAAGACCTCAACTCAGACAGGGGGCGTACAGAAGGTTACCCGCACAAACACCACAAGAACTGCCTTGGGAGTCAAGGACTCGAACAAGAGAGAAACCACCACAGAACCTAAGCGTCCTGGCAGCGGCTCCGGCGTCATGGGCGGTCTCCAAACAAAACGTCACAGCCACAAGCCTGCTAGAGCTGACAGTGTTGTCAGTGAAGAACCACCGCGCAAGAAGCATGACAGCGGGAAGGATGTCTTGAAAACAGAAGAAAAATCGGAGGACGAGGCAGAAGAAAAGGAAAAGGTTGAGGTCAAGGTTGAAGTTGAGACTGAAGCCAGAGTGGATGTTGTCGATTCCCAGGAGTCCGTCCAGGATGAAGTCAAGGAAGAGCGAGACGTTGACGTCGTGATAGACTTGGATGCTGAAGACCTTTACGACCCCATGATGGCCACAGAGTACGTTGTTGATATTTTTGAGTATCTCAAGGAGCTCGAGCCTATCACCATGCCCAACCCTGACTACATGGACCACCAAGACGAGCTAGAGTGGAAGATGCGTGGTATCCTGGTTGACTGGCTCATCGAAGTCCACACCCGCTTCCGTCTCCTCCCAGAGACCCTCTTCCTCACAGTCAACATCATTGACAGGTTCCTCTCTGCCGAAGTTGTCACTCTTAACCGACTCCAGCTCGTTGGCGTCACCGCTATGTTCATTGCTTCCAAATACGAAGAGGTTCTCTCACCACACGTTGCCAACTTCAGCCACGTTGCCGATGATACTTTCTCGGATAAGGAGATTCTCGATGCTGAGAGACACATCCTCGCAGTTCTCAACTATGACCTCAGCTATCCTAACCCAATGAACTTCCTGCGCAGAATATCAAAGCCTGACAACTATGATGTCCGAACGAGAACGCTTGCCAAGTACCTTATGGAGATCAGCTTGGTTGACCACAGGTTCATGAAGTACCGTCAATCACATATTGCTGCTGCTTCCATCTTCCTTGCTCGTGTCATATATGAACGTGGCCCATGGGTATGTCATTCTATTTCTCCTTCCTTTCACTTGTGTTTATCTAACCTCTACCTTAGGATGCAACTATTGCTTATTATTCTGGTTATACCAAAGAAGAGATCATGCCTGTGTATGAGTTGCTTATTGATTACCTCTGCCGACCACCTGTCCATGAAGCATTCTTCAAGAAATATGCCAGCAAGAGATTCCTCAAAGGTACACCACCACCAGTCCATCTCTCTGTCATGACTTATCGTACTAACTATGCTTAGCCTCCATAATGACTCGACAATGGGCAAAACAGTACCACGCCATCATGAAGGCCAAGAACAATGCTGCCCGCGAACAAGACCCGAAACCCAAGTCGAAGGTCGCGTCGTCATAGTCATTTCACGATTCCGGGCTAGATGAGAAACACTCTCCTGCTTGATCCACCTCCCCTTTACGAAAACGTCTGTCAATAGTCACTCCCATTTATCCTCGCCCTGCAAGGCTGCCACTACGTATTGTACCTATCACTGCACTAATTCTGCATGTGTATACATACATAAGCCGTCTTCTACCCTTATTCTCATCCTCATCCAGCACTTTGTTGTTTGGCGTTATCTTGCTTTGCTTTTTTCTTGGGATGTATTGCTTGTGGGTGGCGTTGTGCATTTGGAAAGCATACTCGAGCCGTTGTGTTTGTCTTAATCTTCCTCCTTGCCTCGAATTCCCTTCACTTCTCTTTCTCTTCTTTCATCCGTTCTCAGCCTGTCTCCTCGGCGATCTCAGGCGTTAGGCGACCAGGCTGAAGTGGAATTCTTTATCGTCTGCTTTAAGCTTGCTCCTCCCCACTACCATCAATCCTCCTTATGCTTTACCGTTCCTGCTACCTGAAACAACCTCTTCACCCCTCCAAAAAGGTACCCTTTCATGTCTATTCTATTCCAAATCTCTTGTTCTCTGAGTGCCTGGTTGAACCATTTTTTAAAGCTTGTTTGAACTATTTTCTTTAGGGGGAGGAATGAACGGACACGGATGGACGAACAAACGGTCGGCGAGGGACAGGAGCAAGGAGGGAAATTCGAAACGGAGCAAGGAAGTGACAAAAGAATCGATTGATACTTGGCTCTCATTGTTTCTTCTGCCACCTTCCCCCCCCCCCCCCCCCCCTTTTTCCTTCGGCTTTCTCTTCACTGGTTTTTGCTTCTAGCTTAGTTACAAGGTGGTGTGGGCGGGTGTTCTAGCGACTTTTTCTTATTAATGAAAATATGTGGGACTACCAATTGCCTCTCCTTGCACTCGTATCTCCATAGATACAGGTACGTACAAGGTAAATAAGAATGTAAACAACAGCCGGGCGTAGATGATCAACTTGTTCCCCGTCTATTTACCTCCACCCTTCGCGTTGTTGTTTGTTGATATTCGTCCCATTTAGGTTATATTGGCTGCTGACTCATCACTTTTTGAACCTCGGCTCAACTTCAGCCGCTCAAATGCCTTTTGTTGCTCTCAT